>NW_012114722.1:2138292-2250144 GCF_000951035.1 Colobus angolensis palliatus | reverse complement strand
ACAAGTGAGACCCGATTAAAGAGCTCCTGCACAGCAGAAGAAATTATCAACAGAGTAAACAATCAACCTACAGAACAGGAGAAAACATTCACAAAAATATTAGCAAACTATGGTCTAATATCCAGAATCTATAAGGTACTTAAAAAAAAAAAAAAAAAAAAAAAAAAAAAACTCATTAAAAAGTGGGCAAAAACATGAACAGTCACTTCTCAAAATAATATATCCAAGAGGCCAAACATATGAAAATATGCTCTACATCATTAATCATCAGAGAAATGCAAATCAAAGCCATAATGAGATACCATCTCACACCTGTCAGAATGGCTACTATTAAAAAGTCAATAAACACAGATACTGGTGAGGCTGTGGAGAAAAGGGAACACTTATACATTGTTGGTGGGAATGTAAATTAGTTCAGCCACTCTGGAAAGCAGTTTGGAGGTTTCTCAAAGAACTTAAGACAGAGCTACCATTTGACCCAGAAATCCCATTACTAGGTATATATCCAAAAGAAAATAAATCATTCTACTAAAAAGACACATGTATGTTGATTGCAGCACTATTCACAGTAGCAAAGACATGGAATCAACCTAGGTGCCCATCAACCGTGAATTGGATAAATAAAATGTGGTACATACACCCCATGGAATACTATGGAGCCATAAAAATGAATGAAATAATGTCCTTCGCAGCAACATGGATGCAACTGGAGGCCATTATCCTAAGCAAATTAACGCTGGAACAGGAAAGCAAATATCGTATGTTTTCACTTGTAAGTGGGAGCTAAACATAGGTACTCATGAACATAAAGATGGCAACAATAGACATTGGGAAGTACTGGATGGGGGAGGAAGGAGGGGGCAAGAATTGAAAAATTATTAGGTGCTATGCTCAGTACCTGGATGATGGAATCCATCATACCCCAAACCTCAGCATCATTCAATATACCCATGTAACAAACATGGACATGTACCACCTGAATTTAAAATAAAAGTTGAAATTATTTTTAAGAAGTGGTACAAAAACTTTGAGGAAAAATTTGGCATTCACACACACACACACACACACACACATCCTACGACTGGGCAATTCTACTTCTATGGTCTATGAATACTCCCTAGATAAATCTCTCATACTCATTCACAAGAAGAAAGGTAAAGCAATATTTGCAGTAGTAAGAGAAGGAAGAAAGAAAGACAAAAAAAAAAAAAAACAGGAAGCAATTATATGCACTAAAACAGGAGAAGAGAAAAGAACACCACATTGTGGCATGTCCTAGAATGGAATAGTAAAGAGTGTAAAAAGAATGATCCCTAGCTAAAGGCAACAACATGGAAGGACCATATTACTATAAGGTCAAGTAAAAACAACACATCCAAAGAAAAACAAATCTCAGAGGGTTACCTAAAGAATAATTTCACTTATATTAAATTTAAAAATATACAAAATTAGACAACATATTAATTATGAATACAAACATATGTGATAAAAATGCATTGAAATGATAAAAGTCAGTATAGTAGTTGTTTCCGGGAGAAGGATGGGATTGGGGAAATGAGGTTGGGGTGGGACATAGCATGGAACTTTAATATTTGATCTATGTTAATTTGGTAAGCTAGGTAGTGAGTGAGTAAACAGGGATTGGATTGTTGTATGTATGTGTTTTTGTGTGTGCATATGCCTGCATATATGTTTTTGCACCAGTATGTATACATATTTTTTATTAATAAATGTTATTCTTAAGCACACTTTTGCTGGGTTTGGTGGCTCACACCTGTAATCCCAGGACTTTGGGAGGCCAAGGTGGGTGAATCACCTGAGGTCGGGAGGTCGAGACCAGCCTGATCAACACGGAGAAATCCCATCTCTACTGGAAACACAAAAAATTGGCCAGGCGTGGTGGCACATGCTTGTAATCCCAGCAACTCCGGAGGCTGAGGTAGGAGAATTGCTTGAACCCGGGAGGTGGAGGTTGTGGTGAGCCCAGATAGCACCATTGCACTCCAGCCTGGACAACAAGAGTGAAACTCCATCTCAAAAAAAAAAAAAAAAAAAACCACCTTTAGGTTCACAGCAAAATTGAATCAGAAGTACAGAGGGGCCAGGTGTGGTGACTGACACCTGTAATCCCAGCATTTTGGGAGGCCGAGGAGGATGGATCACGAGGTCAGGAGATAGAGACAATCCTGGCCAACATGGTGAAACCCCGTCTCTACTAAAAAAATACAAAAAATTAGCCGGGCGTGGTGGCGGGTGCCTGTACTCCCAGCTACTCAGGAGGCTGCAGAAGAACGGCGTGAACTCGGGAGGCAGAGCTTGCAGTGAGCGGAGATCACGCCACTGCACTCCAGCCTGGGTGACGGAGCGAGACTCTGTCTCAAAAAAACAAAAAAAAAAAGTACAGAGGGTTTCCATGTACTCTTTTTCCTCACACAAGCACAACCTCCCCCATTATGGAAATCTCCCACTACAGTGGTACATTTGTTACAATTGATGAACCTACATTGACACATTATTTTCACCCAAAGTCCACAGATTACATTAAGGTTCACTCTTGGTGTTGTACATTCTATGGGTTTGAACAAAGGTATAATGACATGCATCCACCATTACAGTATCCTACAGAGTAGATCTCTCCTCTATAACTCCTCTATTCTCCACTTTTTCATTCTTCCCCTCCTCCTAACTCCTGACAACCACTGATCTTTTTACTGTCTATAGTTCTTGCCTTTTCTAGAATGTCACATAAATTGAACTTATACAATATGTAGCCTTTTCAAATTGACTCCTTTCAATTTAGGAATATGTATTCAAGATTCCTCCGTGTATTTTTATGACTTGCTAGCTTGCTTCAGTTTAGCACTGAATAATATTCCACTGTCTGAATGTACCACAGTTTAGTCATTTACCTACTGAAGAACATTGTGGTTGCTTCCCAGTTTTGGCAATTATGAATAAAACCACTATAAACATCCTTATGCAGGTTTTTGTGTGGTTATAAGATTTCAATTCACGTGGGTAAATACCAAGGAGTGTGATTGCTGGATCTTATGGTAAGAGAATGTTTAGTTTTGTAACAAACTGCTAAACTATGTTACAAAGTGACTGCACCACTTTGCAATGAATGAGAGTTCCTGTTGCTCTACAGTCTCACCAGCATTGGTGTTGTCAGTGTGCTAATAGGTATGTCGTGGTTGTTTTAATTTGCAATTCCCTAATGACATATGTTGTTGAACATCTTTTCATATGCTAATTGCCAGTTTTATATCTTCTTTGATGAGATGTCTGTTAAGGACTTTTGCCCATTGTTTTAATTGTATTGTTCATTTTCGTATTGAGTTTTAAAGGTCCTTTGTATGTCTTGGATAACAGTCCTTTATCAGATATATCTTCTGTAAATATTTTCTCCCAGTTTGTGTCTGGTCTTCTTATTCTTTTGATATTGTCTTTCACAGAGCAGAAGTTTTTTGTTTGACTTCTGGTTAAAAAAAATTAAAAAGCACCTCCCTCTTAGGACTGCATTTTAGAATTTTAATTTACCATCATGAACACTAGTTTTAAACTCGTGGAGGGTGTAGAAAGGCGATAACATGAATGTATGCATTTTTCAACAGTTTATGTGCTCATCCTTTATCACAATACACAGAGCATCCTTTTAAATTGTATTAAAAACTCCACGGTTTCCTGTTATGTTATCTTGGTGTCTTGGCATATAATAATGTTTCTTACAAGGGGTAAGGGGTGCCACAGAAGTTATCTTTATGGTTGAACATAATCTGGCAGTTCAATATATTAGCAGGCTACATTACCTAGGTCTACAGTGAATTGCATAAACATTCAGCCTAGTAAAGTAATGCTGCTTTGTAAAAGCTCAAGTATCTTACCCTTGATTTTATTAGAATTCACAATCTTTTCCTTAGTGTATCCCTGTAAAGTACAGAATAGAATTTCTGAACAGCTTACACTGAATATTAAAGGAAAGGAAAGTCGCTGACAAAGTCAAGGAATTCTTTTCTTTGTTCTCTTTCCCTTTGAGTAGTGTAATAAACCATTCAGGTAAGTTCTCTGCATTCCAGACATGCAGGCTTCCATGGATGAAGTCCTTCCTCCACAAGTCAACTGCCTTGCTGTCAGCTCCAATGTCAGTCCCTTCAAACTCTCTGTTTCCATAATAAACCCTGACCTGGCATGACCACCTCCTTCATGGTTCAGGAGTCATTGAAAAGCCAGCAAAGATCAGAGCTGGGTCTCTCCTGAATGAAGCCACTGACTGTGCCCAATTGTATATAATTATATCTAGACAACTGTTCTCTTGGGACTCAGCAGAGGCAAAGAGAGATGGATTTCTACCACAGTGTTAGAGTACAAAGGACAGTTTCTTATTTTGTAAGCCACCCAGCTGTAGGATTGGACAACATATCACCACTTAGCATTTGGACAGCAAACTGTTCAGAAATCTATAACCTGTCTCGTGTCACATAGCTGGAGAGAGAACTTTTTTTTTTTTTTTTTCACATCTTTCAGACTTGCTAGCTTTAAGGCCATCTGTGTAAAGTCCATGCTGTTGAAAGCAGGCAACTTTGCCCTCAATGTAAAGTTGCCATTAGCTGAATCAGCACTGGTTCAGGGAGGTTTGGAATTCAGCAATTGTAACTTCCTCAATATTATTCATGGATGTGTCATGTTCAAACCAAACTGGAAAATTTAAACCTCTGAGATTTTGAGCACTAGATTTTGTGTTTTTTTGGTTTTTTTTTTTGTTTTTTTGGCGCAAATACAGGCAATTTTAAAGGGAAATATGAGTTCTCAGAGTTAGTTCAAAATATAAATTTTGAAGTTGAAATAAGACTTGGATTTTGATTAACTGTTTTGTTTGGGAAAGATAAATTTTGGCTTGAAGCTCTGGCTTCTTCTGACCCCACTGAATGGCTTTGAAATCATGAAGCAAATACAGTTGTGGTGCCACAGATCTAGTTTTGTAAATCAGAACAATATCCTGTTTGGCTTCTCATTGGGCCAGCCCCTACATGCCACCTGCCTCTCTGGTAGGCCTTAAGGCCCCACGACTGTGTAGAGCTCTAAAAAGTTCCAACACCCAGGACCACCTGCAACACTGCAAGGCGCATTGGCTCCATTTTGTTGTTTTAGTTGATGATGATCCATACTGCAATTGCATAATATTGCAATGATCAGAGAACATTTTCTGGACAGATTTTTGGCAATGTACCTTCTTTACTAATAAAGCAAAGGAGAGCAGCATTATTGTCTTTGTTATTGTTGTTTTCAGTGAAGTTTCCATTTCTTTAATTTGTTGTTTCTGCAGCCAGACAGGCGGGGACTGTATGTGTGTATGTGTGTGTGTGTCTGTGTGTGTGTGTGTGTGTGTGTGTGTATTTATTGCTCATAAGTTCATTGTGAATAATAAATGGTAAAATACGTGTCAAATATATATGTATACAAAAATACATGTGAGAATACACAATGTAGTAACTACGCTGGGTTTCATTACAAAAATATTGTTAAATGATGTGGCAGATTCAATTAGTTTTCAGAAAACTTTCATTCTTTTTCCTTATCTTCATGAAAGAAGAATATTTCCTCGTCCCATTAATGCCATACTTGGCCAGTAACTTGCTTTGGCTAATGGAATGTAACTGAAAGTGACAGTGTGCTGGTACTGGAACTAGCCTTAAGAAGTATTCTATGTTCCTATTTAGCCTCCTGAGACCTTCTAATTTCTGTACAGAGAAAAACATACTCCTGATAGCTGCTGACTACTGAGCCTAATAAGTGTAACACAGACCTAAACTTGACCCAGAGCCTAACGCAGAGCCACTCCAGCCAAACGGCCCACTCAGTAGCAAGAAATAAATGCCTATGTTGTAAATTATGAAGCCTGGGGGTGGTTTTCAATGCAACATTATGTCATCAGTCAATAGCTGATAAAATGAGTGCTAGCTATAATTTTTAAAACATCTTTATTGAGATGTCATTCATATACCATACGATTCATCCCTTTAAAGTATACAATTCAGTGGTTTTAGTATATTCACAGTGATTACCACCAAAATTTATGGTTTGAGCATTTTCATCAACCCCCAAAAAAACCTTATAGCCATGAGCATCACTCCTCACCCTCACTCCCAGCTCTAGGAGGCCTCTATTCTATTTTCCATCTCTATAAATTATCCCATTATGTGCTTTTCATATAAATGGAGTCATAAAACATGTGGTCTTTTGTGATTGGCTTATTTCACTTAGCGTAATGCTTTCAAGGTTTACTTATGTTATAGTGTATCAGTATTTCATTCTTTTTTATGGCTGGATAATATTCCACTATATGGAGATAGCACATTTATTTATATCTTAAATTTTAGCCAGTCTGCTAATTGATATTTACACAGAAACATAAAACACTAAAGATTGTACCATATATTATGCTAATAAATTTGTTTTAGGAATGTCAGCCTGAGACAGACCTAGGTATTTTTTTTAATGATATTAGAGAGACAGCGAGAAATTAATTAGCTTATTTTCTAAGACTTTATGCTCAGAAATTAGGTACATATATTGAACATCCCAACTTTCTCTGAAATAACTACTATCAACCAGTAATTTAGTCAACCCTTTTGTAATGTAGTTATATTGTTATTCTGTAGCCTGTCTCAGGTTCATTTTATTGTTGTGGGGATATAGGTAGTTGAATTATACTTTAACATTATCACAAATACTATGAGTGCTCCTCAATACTCCCATGACAAAGGCTTACCATGATATTAATACTATGGTTTGTGGGGGGTAAAAAAAGTTAAACTACAAATAATAGAAATAATTCTGGTTCCATCTCTTATGAGATGTTTAAGGGTGGGTAATTCATGTATTTACAACTTCCAAAATAATAACTGGCATTTACTAAGCACTTACCGTGTGTCAGCAATGTTCCCAGCAGTTGACATGTATTTTCCCACTTATTACTCACAACAAACTTATGAGCAAAGAACCATTCATATTCCCATTTCAAAGATGACAAATTGAGACAAAGCAAGATTAAGTGATCTAAGGTTAAGACCATGGCTTATAGAGACCTCTGACTACCAACCCAGCACTAGTTGCAATTGTCCACAAATGTCTCTCAGTCACCATTCACCTATCTATGGAATTGAGATAATATCCATATGATCTCCACAGCTGGGTGTGACAGTATACGTGAATTATACAGAAAGATTAGGATAGCAGGGAATAGACAGACACAGATTGCCTTCAGTGGCGGGCTTTTTCTAGCTCTACACAGGGGAAGAGAAATGAGATAGAACAAATGACCATCCCTCTGATCACTCTGTGTGATTGCACCATGAAATAACTCTATATCTCAGAAACTGTCTTGCCGGGAACATACCATAAATCTCACAGAAATTGGCGAAATAGGTTATCATCATTTAGGATATATTTTGGGCACCAGTCTCTTCTGAATGCTTCTGTTTTTTTCTCCACTTAGTCTGCAGTCATCTGGTAGGGAACATTCCTCTTGGGCAGAGTTGCATGCAAAGCCACCTCAGGGGAAAATGATCTTTTCTATCAAATCAGTGTATGAAAGGAAGCCCTGGGCATGAGCTTTGGCATTTTTTTTGCAGAAAGAACAACTTGGGGCCACTTTCTTCAGAAGTTAGCTGTGGATCTTGTATGTACTTAGATTAGGACTTGTGGATTCCTCTCTGAAGAAAAGTGCTTCTGGTTAAAATGAAAAGCACTAAATTAAATAGAAAATTATAACATGCTTCTCTTAACCCCTCCCATTAAATTGTAACCTTGAGGAAAATCAAGAGTTTCTCTAACATTTGTGTGTTAGAGAAAAATAATACAAATACATAATTTTTGAAGTAGATTAAATGATATGAATATTTCCTAGACTTTGGATTTAAAAAAAAAAATTATTAACCGATACTATGCCTTGCTAGAGAGGCAATATGGCATAGTAAGAGTGCAGATAGACCCAGGTTTGAATCCTTCTTTCCTTCCTCTGCACACACCACTTCCTCCTTATTTCTACTTTGATACAAAGTTGAGGATTTTGGAGAGACAGGTGAAAAAAGAGTAGCTATCTAAGAAACTTAAGCAGATGAATAATGATATCAGGTAAGGATGAGTGTAAATGGCAACCTAGAAGGGGGACTACACAAAGAGAAAAGAAACAAGGTTTGTGACACAAGAGAAACACAAAAATTGGGATTGAAGGAATGTGATGACAGGTTTAGGAAATAATGATAAGTGAGGGATTGCAGAATTAATGCCATAGCTTTCTAAAGTAGTCCACCTGACTTTACTTTGTCACCAGTTCCAATCCCTCTTCCTCACTACAACCAATTGATACTTTTCAATTATAAATCTTATGTTACTGTCCTTACTTAAAACTTGGTAGTGGCTCTCCATTGAGTTCCACATAAAATACAGAAGCTTTTTGTCTGTTTTCTGTCTATTTCCTCAGCCTTATCTCTAGCTGTTTCCTCTGCACAACAGATTCTCCAGATCTACGGAACTCCCACCATACAGCTAAATGCACCTTGCCGTTTCACGCTTCCAAAACTTTGCATATAGTATCCAATGCCCCAAATGTCTCTTTGAGCCTTCACTTGGGGATTACAACATCCTCAGAGGGCTTACTTTTTAGCTATTCTTCAGAAATCTCTTTCTTCTTTTCCAAACATTTGTGGAACACGTACTGGGTGGGCCCTATGCAAGAAGCTATCGTGCAGAAAATGAGTAAGACATTTTCTTTGTTCTTAACTAACTCACAATTGAAAGCCTCTGTTTTTATCATGCTATTTATGTCCCCTCTTTTTTTGATTTTAAGTACAGAATAGTTTACCTTGATTTTTGGCTCCCAAAAACGTGAACTTTAAATTTAAAAACTAGACAAATGTATGATTGTATTTATATATTCATCTTACATTAATTTTAACTATTGTAATTTAGTTTTATCTCATATTAATCTTATATTAATTGTACTGACTATATCACAAGCCAAAATTATAGAAAGCAATTTCGCTTGATAAAATGAAGTTAAATGTTTTTAAAGTATACATAAAGAACAAAGGCATTATGCAGATACAACTGCTTTGTGACAATTAGTAGTTAACTCATAAATACTACATACCTAATAAGTGCACAGGTGCTATATTTCTAGGCACTGTGGGCAAATTCAAAAGAAGGCAAAAGCATTCTCTGGCATGTAAAGTTTACAATGTGATTATATTTACCAGGCAGGGACACTTAAAGTCACATTTGATAAGGCAGTGGAAAAAGCCTTTCTGCTCTCTTCCTTTCAAATGGAATTTCCTTTCTGTGCCATTAAATGAGGGCTATGGCCCACAAGATCATGTTTTCAAAGTGGATTGAAAACTTCTTTAGAAGTGTGCCTTTTTCATCTCTGCTTTTTTCATTGCCTGAGAGAATACATTGCACATAGTAGGCACTTAATTCGTTAAATGAATAAATTTATTGATGGATGGTGAATAAATAGGGTGCTCTGTTCCCCTGGTACCCATATTTCTTTTTTCAGAAGCATCTTTTTTGAAGAAAGAACCTGAAAGTATGTATGACAATTTCTACTGTGAGCTTCTGTTGCCAGATTGTCAATTTTGGACTCAACATAACAGCCATGTTGGTCAAGTTGGAGAGTTTAGGGACACCCTAAGATATGAATCCAAAACAGTCATTACTGGAGTAGGGGGAAAAGCAAACAAACAAAAAAAGCAAACCGTATTGTCAGTATGAAAACTTATAGTTCTGGTTTACCCAATAGGTGAGCTAGGCGCATGACTAAGGCACCAGCATATCAGGGGCAACAAAAAGAGACATAGCTGTAACAAACCTATTTGGCATTTTGCAATCATTTCAGTACACATATATATATTATTTCAAACAGCAAAATTGTATTTTGAGGTACAAAACACAAATTTTTTAAGGTCTTCATCTGGCCCTGCTGACAATGCAAGTTTCCACAATGGAACAAGCTGATTTCACTTCTATTAATACCTAGGACGCTCATTAGCCAGACATCTCAGAAAATGACTCATGCAGTCACTGTATTCGATGGTGAAACAGATAGCCATGTGGTAAAAAGGGAACTGTAGCAGGCATTTCCCCTTTTTTTTAAGTATTGGGAGGGTGAAGTGATAAAAAGCCACAAAACAGGTTTGGACTTTACATTTCCTTATATGTATTTACAGCAAAACAGCAATGTATATAATTCTGTGGATGCATATCTATGTGTCTAGGAGTTTCTAAATTACCAGTTGGTATGGTTTGGATGTTTCTCCCCTCCAAATCTCATGTTAAAAATGTGATTCCCAATGCTGGAGGTGGGGCCTGGTGGGAGGTGATTTGATCATGGGGATGGATCCTTTATGAATGGTTTAATGCCATCCCTTTGGTGATGAGTGAGTTCTTGCTCAGTTAGTTCATGTGAGATCTGGTTGTTTAAAAGAGTATGGCACCTCACCTCTCTCTCTCTCTGGCTCTTTCACCATGTGACATGGTGCTCCTCTTGCCTTCTGCCATTATTGTACACCTCCTGAGGCCTCACCAGAAGCTGATGCCGGCACCATGTTTCCTGTAGAGCGTGCACAACCATGAGCCATTTAAACCTCTTTTCTTTATAAATTACCCAGCCTGCAGTGTTTATTTAAAGCAACACAAGTGGACTAATCCATCAGTTATGCCAAAGAATTACAACAAACGATGGAGGAGATACCCTACACGCTAGTTTTTCAAAGTTCCTTTGCGTCTTTCAATACAAAACACTACTGCAATTTTAATAAGCAGTCTGTTTATATCTTGTCTTTTGCAATTTGATAGTTTTTCTACATTCCCCAACAATTTTCCTCTTGCAAATAAAACAGCTTAATTATTTCTATAATGGAAGGATTAGAATTCCCATGAGCAAATTTTTCTGCTTAAAAATTGCTGTAGGTATAATAAAATTCAAGTAGTTCATGACCAATGCAGCTCCTTGTGAAAGCATTGGAATGAAATCCAAAAGACAAGAAATACCTAAAATGGTAAGGGTTTTTTTTTTGTTTTTGTTTTTGTTTTTGTTTTTTTCTCTTTGCTATTATTAGCTACTATTATCCAGGTCAGGACCAGTGAGAATAAATTAGTAGGGTAAAGCCATAACACAATAGCTGATGCACATGTAGCTGTTTTTTGTTTATGCAATTTTCACTGCACCAGTTCAAGGCAAGTCTAGGTAAGTTATGTAATCGCTGCCCAGAGAATTTCATTTTGTTGTAGCTACAGCACTTTAGCCATGCTTTGCATGCATGCCATTTTTTCTTGCCATTTGAAAACAGCTAAGCTAATCTTTTTAGGTTTTGAATATTGCTAAGTTGTACTATCTGTTGCTTTTTAAAATTTCTGTAGTTATTATTTTTCCAGAATGCTCATCTCTTATTCCTACTCGCTAATGAAGGTCTAATACTCTGTAACAGGCTTACTTTATTTAGCAAAAATGGAACATAGGCTTCTAAGATCTTATTTTCTGGAGACTGGTCTCCCTTGATGCCAAGATGTAACATGACCAACATTGTGTTGCTTCATGAACCCAGCCCACCATCTTTCAGGCATACCTTGGCTACCATACCCAGAAGAGTAGTGACTATGCTGAGAAGTTGATTTGCAGTCATTTTATTTCATTCATTAGGGGTTTATGACACCAAACATTTACAGAATTCCTGCCTTCGAAGAGGTCCAACAAAAACATTCTCTCTTGGCACATCCTTCTCTCATCTATTTAAAGACTGACTTTTGGGAGCGCTAGAGCTCTGGCTGCTTGCAGAAGGGAAAGGTAAATCTTAACATTTGAAAAAGCGGGCTCATCGGTTTCTTCAGGTCTTGAGGAGGAATAACCATAAGCTTGGTGATTTACATTTTTTGCAAGTTTTGTCTTCCTGTGTCAATTTATAAGAGCAGGTAAGCTTCTGTGATTTTGACTATGGTCAAAAGGCAAACCAGAACATTCGGTTTTTACATGCTTTGATCTGGCCAATTTGAACTGGCCTCTTGTATGTTGATGGTACTTTTCTCTGGGTGGTCAGATACTATTAAGGAATGTAAATACACATATGCAGCTTAAATAAAATTTGGCCTCCTTGTGGATGGTGTTTAGGACAATCTTAACATGGCACCACAATCTGTGGGGGCCAAGGCTCTTAGTCCCCTAAAGGTTTGTTAAAAATCACTGACATAAGGCAGATTGATTAATAGGAGAAAAGGCATACAAATTTAGTTAACATGTATACACAGGAACCTTCAGAATGAAGACCCAACTTCCCAGTGAGGTATAGAAACTTATATACCATCTTGAAGTTACAGAAAGAATGGGGTCTTGGATTCTGGTAAAACAGGTTATGGGAGAAGATAGAAGAGGAATTCTATTGAGGAACAACACATAATTGCTAGGGAGAATGATTGGATTAGGGAACAGAGATTAACTTGTGAATAGTTTTCTTTGGAATTTATATGATCCTTGGAGACAGTCATTATCTTGAAATGGGGTCTGTTCAGGTGTCTCTCTTTTTTTTTTTCTGTAATGAATAATGAGATAACAAGGAGGGGAAGAACAATTGTTCTCCTTGGTGGGTCAGTTCTATCTTTATGTAGATAGGGGAAAAGTCTCTTCCAGTACTTGTCGTTTTCCAAGCGTTTTTAATTAAAAATGCCCACTATACCAGGGGGCCATATATTGGGGTAAAATATTTTTATTTCTTTCACATCCAAAAGAAGAGTAACTCTGAGTCAAAGGGCATTTAAGCATATGTAGATTTTTTTTTTAACTGGGCCATGCAACAACATCCTAAATGATTTTCTCAATCTCCACTCCAGTTACTAAAACAATCTCTCCTCAGTTTCTAGCTCTGTTCTCCGACTCCAAACTCCACCTGTGCTCATTTGTTCTTCCATCTCCTTCATTCGTTCCCACTCTCTTTCTTGCCTCCTCTTCTGGCCTTGCATAACTAATCTCTTCCCTGAGAAGCTCCTTGCCATTTCTTTTTTATACACTTTTTTATTTTTTAAACTTTAAATAAGAAAGTATTCCAAATATACAAAAGAGCAAACGTATAACAAATACTCATGTACACACCACTGAGATTAAACATCTTTTATGCTCTGGAATATTTTACATAAAATGGAGACTATCTGCTCCTTGAATGTTGCCAGGAAAAGAAGCTTGTACAACATTTTAAGCCTGGTGTGTGTGTTACTGGTGGAAGAGATCCAAGTTACCCCAAGTTACCGGTGGCCTAGCCTTAAGGGTCTGTAGCAACTTTGGTCCTTGCCTCCTCAGAAGAAAGAATTCGACTGAGAGGCATAAAGCAAAAACAGGGACTGAGGCAAGTTCTAGAACAGGAATGCAAGTTTATTTTAAAAGGCCTTAGAACAGGAAAGAAAGGAAAATGAGCTTGGAAAAGACTCAAGTGGGCACGTGAAGGTTAAAAAGAGAAGGTCAAGTGCCCCATTTAACCGTGATCCTGGGACTTTTATAAGCTTGCCTCTTTCCCATGATTCTTCCCTTAGGGTGGGCTTCCTTACCCTTTGGCATTGAGCACGTGCAGTGTGTTTAAGGAGTTATGAGCATGCCCATCTGAGGCTTTCTTCCCTGAGGGTGGAATGTGCCCCCAGAAGACCATACTTCACCATTTTTGTCTCTTAACACGCATGCCCAGGAAGTTGCTTCTCCCTGGGGCCTACATTCAATGAACATTTTGATGTTAACAGGCGTGGACCATCAGGAAATGGCCTCTCCCTTGCACTGCTGAATTATCATTTTTAGACAGGCAATGTGATAATTGCTGAACCTGGCATTTCTACTGGGTGAGGGTAGAGGCCTCCCCTACCCCATTCATATGTAACTACCTGTAATATGTTTATGTTTGTATTTAGATTTTAAAATAAGGACTAAATTTGTTTTTTACATTTACAGATCAAGTTGTCTGAGTCATTTTGGTAAGATGTGTGTGTATGTGTGTGTGTGTGTATATATATATATATATTTTTTAACTAGGAAAAGGTTCATTCTTTTCAGGAAAATGTTTCCAAATTCACTGTGAGATGCGAGAGTTCCCTGGACCTCCTCATGGGACTTGCAACAGGGGTGTGGCTTGCTTACTCGGCGGCAGCGCTGAAACCTCTTGCACGAGGTGGGAGCACACAGGCGAGCGGGTACTGGGGCCGGGGCGAGCACTTTTGGGCTCCGGTCCTGTGGTAGCTTTTAGGGGTGTATTACAATTAATGCTCTTGAAGCAGTTGCCATCTTCAGATGGCTAAGTGTTAATCGCTCAGTGGAGAATCAGGGTGACAGCCTATTCATTCCTCTCGGTACCTGGGTCCTTGTCCTGTGTTCAGGATGAATCAGGTCACACGGACTTGAAGGATGGTGAATGTGGAGGTTTTATTGAGTGATGAAAGTGGCTCTCAGTGGGATGGGGAGCTGGAAAGGGAGAGGAGTGGGAAGATAATCTTCCCCTGGAGTTCGGCCGTCCCTGGCCAAACTCCTCTCTAACCGTCCAGCTGCCTCTTCAACGTTCACATGCTTCTTCCTTCTCTTTCTCTGCCATGCTGCTCTGTTCCTCTGCCAGTGGAGTTACGAGTTTTTATGGGTACAGGATGGAGGCGTGGTGGGCCAGGGTACTTTGGGAAAAAGCAACATTTGGGCAGGAAAACAGGGATGTGAGGTTCTCATTTAGGGCTGCAGGCTCAGGGTTGTGGGTGGGGCCTTTGCTGGGGAACCACTCTCTTCTAGCCAGCATTTCCCTGCCTCCTGTCGTATCCATTGGAATACATTTTTCAAGCTTTTGTCTATGACTTTTTCTTTGCTCCGGATAGGTTCTCCTCAAAGAGTGCAGAAAGTGAAACACAGAATTTGGGAATTCTCTGTGCTGAGGGGCTCAACAAGGTGTCCTGTGCTAAGTGTTTAACTTGGGAATTTGTTTTTAATAAAACTCCTAAAGGAGCAGAAACATTAAGTTTGCAGTAATCACATATAAATTTGGCTCACTGGGGGATTTTCAATAGTGGGTTTTTTAGGCTTTAATTATTTAAACTAGCAAGACTCTGTATTTAGGTTTTATTTCTTATAATGAAATAATTACACCAGAATATCCAAGTGGCGGATTTCTCCCCAGCATGCATGAATTAAGGTAGAAAATACATTGATTTTTCTTCCAATGATAACAGAAGGAAAGGTCATAGCTTCCAAAACGTCTCATTCCAGAGAGATTCATGTTTGGAATAGTGCACTCTCTATTTAATGAGAATAAAACATGTGGGCGGCTGGACAAGTGTACCATTTTTCACTTTGATTGCCAATGGAAAGTATATCAAGTCATATAGTAATTTAAGACACGTTAAAATATGTTATTAAATCTTAAGACATTCACTGTAATCCTATTTTATGTTCTAATATATGTAAACCAACATTTATTGTTAAAAAAATTATTTTGAGTTTCTATGTCAATACCCAATCTCCATGGGCCCTACCAATTTGAGCTCTCTGGGACCTGTGGAAATCCAGTTTGAGCTCTTGGGTATTTAATAAATAATCTGTGTAATGTTGTAAGGTGTCACAACTGGTGTCCAATTCTGTGAGGAGACTTTCAAGGCTTACTAGAAATAGTAGAGGAAAACAAATAGAGTGGCAGAATAATTGCTACTATATTAGCAATTTTTTTTTTTTTTAACATTTGGGGCCATACACTATGTCAGGTACCATATTAAGGGTATTTCACTTAATCTTCATAACAATCTGTTAAGGACAGAATTCTTACTATCTTTGTTATGGCTCTGAGGAAGTTGAGGCTCAGAGAAGTGATGTAATTTTTTGAAAGATACAGAGCTCACAAGTAGCAGTGCTAAGCCCTGGGTTTATCATTCTCTAACCCTAAAATCCATATTCCTGATCCATATACAGTATTTACCCTCCTGACTGGAAAAGAAATAGAAGCATGGGACCAAAGTAGATGGGATTAAAAACTATTTGCAACTCCAAAATAGTATTTGTGGTCTAAAGATTATAAACCAAAAAGTATCTGACACAAGTCTCAATCACCTTAGGAAGTTCATTTTGCCATGTTTAAGGATGCACCTGTAACGCAGCCTCGGAGGTCCTGACAACATGTGTCTGAGGTGGTCAGGGTACAGCTAGTTTTTATACATTTTAGGGAGACATACATCAATCGATACATGTACGATTTACATTGGTTTGATCTGGAAGGGCGGGACAACTTGAAGGGGGTAGGGAGTTAGGCAAGGAGATGGGAGGGTTCCATGTCATAAATACATTTAAATATATCCTGATTGGCAATTGGTTGAGAGTTATTATCAGCAAAAAGGAATGTCTGGGTTAAGACAAAGGGTTGTGGAGGCCTAGGTTGTATCATGCCGATGAGGCCTCCAAGTAGCAGGCTTTAGAGAGAGTAAACTGTAAATGTTTCTTACCAGACTTAAGGTCTTTGTTGATGTTAATGCTGGAGGGGTACAATGAGGCATGTCCGACCCCCACTTCCCGTTATGGCCTGAACCAATCCTTCAGGTGAAATTTTAGAGTGTCCTGGTTTAGTGGGAAGTCCATTCAGATGGTTGCAGGTAGCCTTCAAATTTTATTTTTGGTTTACAAGACTTTTTTAACCTGGGGGCCACGGCCCTCCGCCCCTTAAAGTTTCGCTAAAAAATCACTGCCCTGAGATAGATTAATAGGAGAAAAGGCATACAAATTAATTTAACACGTACATTCTTCTTCAGAATGAAGATCCACCCCTGCCCCTGATAATGAGGTACAGAAACCTACATACCATCTTGAGGTTATAGACAGAATGAGGGCTCAGAGCATGGTCAAAAACAGGTTTGTTGGTAAAGCAGGTTTTAATGGCAAGGCAGGTTATGGGAGAAAAGAAGAGGCCTGGCTAGCAAAGGTAGTCTTATTATGTAGATGAAACCTCACAGGTAGCAGCCCTAAGAGAAAATAGATGGTAAATGTTTCTTTTCAGACCTTTAAAGGTATCAGACTTGAAGTGAATCCCTCCTAGATTAGGGAAAGGCCTAGAAAGGGAAAGCCTAGCTGCATTAATGGAGATCCTCTACAGATGCAAATTTCCCCCACAAAGGAGCTTTGCAGGGCCACCTCAGTCTGGTCTTGCAGCAGCAATTTCAAAATATGTCAAAGAAATACACTTCAGGGTAAAATATTTTTATTGCCTTCACTAATACATTTAAAACTTAGAATAGCCCATCTAAACTATAGAATGTACTTGATGCCTTTTGCTGCTCTGAAATGTTTACTCAACAGGGGGATCGTTCTTTGAAACAAATGTTCATCTGCTTCATAGGTGGCGATACCTTGCTGAGGCCTCTGCTGCCTGTGTTTTTAACACAGTTACAGCTTCTTGTATATCTCCATACTCAATGATGAACTTAAATAATGACCATACTGGAGCCCACAGAGACCTGTAAGTTGTGAGGGCAGAGGGAAAGGAGCAATCTCTCCCTGAGAGATTTCTGAGGAGAGAGGTTGGAGTAACTGATTCAAGGTATTCAATATACTATTACATATTCTCTTCTCTTGAGGGAGTAATTTTGTGTTCTGCAGAATATATTACAATCACAACTATGGGGAGGTAACATGATGTAGAAAACAGCAAGTCCTTCCGAGTCAGATAATGATGATGATATTGATAATAATGGTAATGAGGATAACAACAATAAAAATAGCAGCAGCAGCTGTCATTTACTGAGTGCCTGTTCTGTATCAGCTGCTCTTCTGAGTACTTTACATCTATTACCTCAATTAATTATTTACTAACCCTGTGAGGTATTATTTCTATTATATAGATGTGGAAACTGAGATATGGAGTTGTCAGAGGTGTTTGAAACAGGGCGACTCCATCTTGAATAGGGGCTGAGTAAAATAAGGCTGAGTTCTACTGGGCTGCATTCCCAGGAGGTTAGGGACTCTACATCACAGGATGAGACAGGAAGCTGGGACAAGGTTCAGGTCACAAAGACCTTGCTGATAAAACAGGATGTGTTGAAGAAGCCGGCCAAAATTCACCAAAATCAAGATGGCAACGAAAGTGACCTCTGGTCGTTGTCACTGCTCATCATATGCTAATTATAATGTATTAGCATGCTAAAAGACACCCCCATCAGCACCATGGCAGTTTGCAAATGCCACGGCAACATGGGGAAGTTACCTTATATGGTCTAAAAAGAGGAAGAACCCTCAGTTCAGGAATTGCCTAACCCTTTCCCAGAAAACTCATGAATACCTCTTGTTTAGCATATAATCAAGATGTAACTATACTTATCTGAGCAGCCCATGCCACTGCTCTGCCTAAGGAGTGGTCATTCTTTTATTCCTTTACTTTATTAATAAACTTGCTTTCACTTTACTCTTTGAACTCACCCCAAATTCTTTCTTGCACGAAGTCCAAGAACCCTCTTTTGAGATCTGGATTGGGACCCCTTTCCAGCAACAGAGTGGTTAAGCAACTTTCCAAGGTCACATGGGAAGTAGCTGACCTAGGTCCCTATCCCAAGCAGTCTGATTCCAGAATATGTGATCTCAGCTAATTGTGGGTTCAATTTTGAGATCCATCATGTAGAAACTGTGTGACTTGGAGCACATTATTTCCTTCCTTGAGCCTCATTCTCCTCATATGTGCAAATGAGGGCTGTGGTGTAGATTTTGTGAAACAATATACAGAAGAGCACCTAACAGCACAGTGCCTGGTCCATGGTGAAGGTTCAATAATATTTATTGTTCTTCCTGCTTCCTGATTGGTACTCTGGACCAAGTTTTCTCAAACTGTGATTGAGAGAACACCTTTATCAGAATCACCTACAGTGCTTATAAAAAATGCAATGCCAGCATTTCTTATGCTCAAGGATATTCAGTTCATAGCTGGAAGGTTTGGTATAAACAAGCAAAGTAAAATTTTAATGCCACTTTCCAGCAAATAGCAATAAAAAGAAATTACCAAGTACCTTCAAATTCTGAACAGATGTAGCTTTCTGGCCATCTGAATCAACAGCATCACAAACATGTCAACAATATATATAAATCTGACTGAATCTTACATCATCAATCTCATTCTAGATATGATAATGAGGTTAGCAATAATAATAGTAATATAGGGACCAACACTATTCATTGTGTTTCCGGAGTACCACTATGTATGTTAGTGAATGTACGTACATAAGCACATGCATGAGAAAATGCACACACACGCACACGCATGCACGCACATGCCTACAGACATGCAAAGTAAAGAGAAAACAAAGTGCAAACATTTCCTCAGGGTTCACATAGACCCGTCTGAAATGCTCATGTCAAAAGAGAATATCTTGTGTGGAGTTAATGAACTTTACGTGGGAGGGGGTGTGTAGCCAGAAATAAGAGGCAAATTCTTCTCCTCTAGTTAATCTTTGGAAAACACCTTCCCTCCTGCAAATTTATAAAAGGCCCATGTTCCAAGTTTTTAAAGAAAAATCACTTGGTTCATGTTCTATTCAGTATTTGATACTTAAAGGTGGGCAGTGCATTGATTCAATCATTCATTCAAATATTTATTGATTGTCTACCATGTAACAAAACAAAGTCTGAAAACCACTTATACAGTGATTTGAACAAGTAAGGAATGGTCAAGTTATAAGGGAGGTCTGAGGGTCCAATAGCCCAGTGCTACTCAAACTTTAACATGCATTTGTATCACCTGGAGAATGTTGTTACAATGCAGACCCTGATTTGGTGAGTCTGGAGTAGGTGCGTGAGATTCTGCATTTCAAATGAAAGATGACTGTGCTATACTACTGGCCTGAGGACCTCACCTTAAGTAGCAAAGCTATAGTCCGTATTGTACATTCCAAAACTTATCTTTACTTATAGACCAGACGTTGATCCTTCTCATTCATCTCAGGCTCCTTTCATCAAAGTGGGTGACTGGAATCAGAATTGTCTGAAGGTGCTAATTAAATATGCAATTACCCCTAGGTGATGCTGATGGACACTAAAGTTTTAAAACCACTGTTTTAAGAAAAGCAGTGACTAAAAATCATTCATATGTATGAAGCAAGCCTCGACTCCTCAATTTTACTGTAGGTCAGTTGTTATCCAACTGGCAACACGTTAGAATCACCCTGGGAGATGTAAAAAATACCAGTGTTCTGGTTCTTCCCCTGACCAATTGGGATTTCTGGTGGTGAGCCCCAAGCATACATATTTGTTAAAAGCTCTCTAGGTGATTCTAATGTATAGACATGGTTGAGAACCACTGCTACATAACAAATTTTTTTTTATTTAAACTTAGGAATGCAGTTTATCTAAGCAGAAATTGTGGAGTTAAGAGTTTGTCTTTGTCATTTCTTCTTTCTGGGCCTCAAAGCATGTGCCTCATCTCCTATGAGATATATATATATATATATTTTATTTTATTTTTTCCTGCTGGTGATTAGAAACAGGTTAATCAGAAAAACCAATCCCAAGTCATGTGTAAATTAATGTGCTTTCCCTCTTTGGTAACACACTCTCTTAACCCAGTTTAAATAGACTTTAAGGCCCTTTTGAAGTTGGGAATGTCAAGCATGACTGTTTGGAATAATATATTTGTGCCTCAAATAAGCTGCTACCTACTCCAATAACTGTTAGTCCTAGAGTTGGTTAAGGAAGGACTTCTGTTTTGTGGTTGATTTTATTATGAAAGGCACTTTTTTCCATCATAAATACTGTCCAAGATATTATATGATGTTCTGTGGATTTTATTTTTACAGAGAGAAATGCTAAATGTGGCGAGGAAATCATTTTGACAGCAGTTGCTTTTGTTATGAAGAAGGGATTTAACAATTTTTAAAATATGTGCTCTTCTAAGCATGAGGAGGTGAGGAAGTCTTTGATCAGATCCTTGTAATCAAGGAGGCACAGAAGAAAACAAAGGATGCACAAATATGAGAAATTGACTACTTCCAGAAGGAAACTGTTACATCAACATCAATTAATATTTATTGAGCACCTACTGGGTACATAACACTCTGATAGCAACTTGAAAAATGACATGGAGTACATAACTATAAAACATAATTACCAGGGCCTATTTTTGGCTATTTGTTTAAATTCATTATATCAAGGACAAGCAAGCAGGGCTGCTTATAATTTGGTCTCATTAATAAAACTGATTCCTAGGGAGACTCACTCAGAAGCATAGAAAATAAACCATACTGAAATATTATTTTCTACTGTTCTGATAATTATAGCACATAACACCCAGGCAGGGCCAAACACTGTAATTGCAAGTGTGATTCTCAAATTTTAGTAATCAACCCATTCCCAGAGTAAGTATGGGATCCAGCACACTGTTACAGATTTTCTTCACCTGTCATTTCTGGAATTCATAAATGCTATTGATTTTGTCCTTATGAACTGAGGTTAATTATGCTGGTATGTGTGTATATCACTGAGATGTGAGGTAAGAGAAATGAGACTGATTCCACAGCTTGCACATAGTAATCATTTACACTAACTTATGCTCATGGATGACAACTCAAACATTTATACCTCTTCTGCTTTGAAAATGGAGACAGGGTCTGAACCATGTGACATAATCACTTGAACATTTTACCTAATATATTTCTATTTGACTTTAATGAAATAAGCTAAAGAATCTGTGCTATATCCATGTGAAAAAATGCCAGAATAACTTACCTGGAAGATTCAAGCTGAGGAAATAATAAGACAATCTGAAAATTTCATAAACATTAACTTATTATAGGATATGGACATTGGCTATGTTGCTTAAAATTCAGAGAAAACTGATATTTGTTATAGATTATCACACTAATCAATTCACCTGACCATATTTTCGTACTCTGGTTGGGCATGGTTTTATTATTACTTGGAGTAGAAATCAATTTTGTAAATACTTTATTTCATGTATTTATAATGTACACATTTTTCACTTCCAGAAAATATCCAAGGTGCTTACCTTGTCAGGTAAGAAAAATAGATTAAGAAAAATTTAATGCATGTTCCTAGCACTCTAGGATGTCTATAGCCTGCTCCATACCAAGCCTTGAAAATGATACATTCGAACAGCCTAGAGAGGCAAAGTCCCAATACTATGGGTCATATTTCCAATTTTTATTAAAATTGTGATTTGCCTTGGGCCTGTGAGGGTATACTTATCTGCCTAGCTTGATTATATTCTCTCTGAAGGTGGTCCAAGGTGAGAAACTTTCCACAGATGAAGAAATAACTTGGGTGGATTTGTTAGGAAGTTGGTGAATAATATCTATTGTTATTCTCAAAGTTTACTGTATTTCTTAAAGCAAATAGTGAGGTCACAGTACAAATTGGAAATAGTGTGACTAATCCTAGTAACTACTAAGCAACTTGAATAAACAGAGACAGGAAGAAGGAAGAAAGACAAACAAGCTTATGGGGTACATATCCTGAGCCTGAGAATCTACCTGTTGAGTTCACCAGCTCTCACTGTTTTCCAAGAGATGATCTGATCAGAAAGGATTGCATTTACTCAAGTTTCAGGAAAATGCTTATTCATTTCTTGTCCACACGTCTCAGATACTATGTTAAAATAAATAATTGGTGAAATAGACTCTAGAACAAAGTAAGAGGACATTTGTCCATAGGGATTAGGCTTTTCTACACATTAAGCAAGCAGAAACTGACTACTTTTGTGCTGGATGATCTTTTTTAAAGTATGTGTATAGCCAACATCTCATCTCTGCTAGAGGAACTGAAATAGAGGACAGGGTTTTTTTTCTATGAATATATTAAAAATAATATCTTCCTCCAGGAAAAGGATAAGGCATACTTACTGCTCATGATAAACTATTTGGCTTCCTTAAGCTCAGAATTTCTTTCCTATAATGCATCCCACTGCCTATGTAGATGTCATCTGATCCTTTCCATATTTCCCTTGGGAACTGTGGCTCAGGGAACTTACACAAATGCTGATACTGTGGGTACTGCTACTGCTATAGAATAATAAACTGTCCCTTGCCTCTGATCCAGGAGTCTCCTGTCTTCTGCGAGGTTACCTCTCTAGCTTGCAAGTAGGGTAAAATCTCAGACTTGTCACAGTGATTAAGAAACAATAGAATGTTAGATATAAAAGGGACATTAGAGATATGTAGTCCAATATATCAACCCATAAAAGGCTCTGAGACATTCTACAGTGAGGACAGTCATTTAACATTGATTAACTTGGGTTTTCCAAAACATGTTTGTGCATAGATATTTTTTTCTTTTTACATAACACCTATTAGCATTTTTTGGATTTACTGGAGGAAATGCTGCCTTAGGCTGAAGTCCAAACTGCTTAACATGTCCTATGAAGCTGGTCTATCTCTCCTTATCTCTGTTTTATAAATGAGGAAACTGAGACCCAGAATCTATCTCTCCAAGGTCAAAGAGGTGATTAACAATAGTCATGACTAAAGATAATTAAAGCATATCCAAAGGCAGACAGCTTAACTCTTAATTTGTTTATAATCTCATTTTAGACTTAACGTGCTCCTTCCAGATCTCCTCGGATTTCTCCTACAATATCTGTGTGCCTGTCCCATGCCTATTTTTGTTTCCAACCACCATGGTCTTCAGGAACAGGAGTATGAAATTCCAGCATCCTTGCCTCAGGTTGGGAGGATTCTGAGATGTTAACAGTCTAGCATTCCTCTGTGGGGTCCAGCTGAAGCCTACGTTCCCCAGGACTTTTGCCCAAGATTACACTCCTACTTGGCTTTCTATCCCTGTCCTGCTTTACTCACCCTTACCAGTTTCTCCTGGGAGAACTTCCTTAATAAACCACTTGTACAGAAATCCTCATCTCCAAGTTGGCTCCTGGAGAACCTGACCCAAGACAGTAATCTAATTATTTAAGTTAATTAGGCAACTCTCTAAGCTTTGAGAGAGTAGTATTTGTGTATGTGCATGTGCGTATGCATGTGCATGTGTGTGTGTGTGTACGTGTGTTTTATCCCTTCCCCTCCTCACCTGGAAAATCTGATGAGTGGAATTGGGGCTTCAAAAACAACAACCAATTTTTATCTCTGCCCCATGGTGACTCTATACTCAATATATTTTAGAAAAAAAAAAAATTAGGCTCAATGATTGCCACTACCAGTGGAATAAGGGTTAGAGGAGGTATAATTAACTGACTAAAGGAGGTGAGACAGCACAAGCTCAATTCACAGATATAACTGTCACTTAAAAATTATGAACTTCTTACTCTCTTCAAGGCACTCTAGGTTATGTAGAAATAAATGACAGAGTCTTTTCCTTAAGGCAAAATAGTATTTTTTAAAAAAAGACACAAGAAAACTTGCACAATGTGAAGAGGATTTTTCCCAGAGCCTAAGAAGTAGACACACTGAGGCAACATAAAATATTTTTGAAAAGTAGAATTATTTTATTTATTCATTCAAAAAATTACTAAATGCCCACTGTGCATCAGGTATCAGGTATTATGCTAGGCATGGAGTCAGTGATGTGTTGGTGAATATTGAACAACGAGCTCAAAACAAACCTGCTTTGTTGTGTTTGCCAGTTTCTGTCATGAAAATATTCCCACCATGACTGATTTTGAGCTACCATGGGGACATCAATGGACTCACAACATTTCCGAAAATTTAACAATGGCTCTTGTGAGCCTGTACAAGCCAGTCCCAGCGCAAGCTAGCTCTATCACACCACTGCCTGAGGATATAACAGTGAACACGGCTTACTGACAAACAGAGACAGAAGCAAATAGAGTGTGCCTTGGAAAACAGAAAAACGTAGGTGCCCCTAAATGGAACCCCTGAGTTTTAAAGGAGTGGGGGCAGGCAGGGATTTTCAAAGAAAGGACAGTTCTTTGGAGACCAGAGTTATGAGAAGAAATTCGTCCAGTGAAGAAAGGTCTGGAAGTGAGAGAGGATGGCTTCTTTTAGGGAACTGAAAAGAGCAAGAGCAGGAAGGAAAGGAGCAAGAGGTGAGATTAGAGAGACAGGGAGGGATGAACTGTTGCCAGCCTTGTAGGACGTATGGAACAGTTTGGCCTTTAGCCTAAGGTACCATTTCCTCCAGAAAGTAAGTCCACAAAATGACAATAGGCGTTATGTAAAAAGAGAAAGAAAAACCTATGCTCAAACATGCTTTGGAAATACTAGGTTAATCAATATTAAATAGTTGTCCTCTGTAGGATTTCTCAGATCCTTTCATCTGTTGACGTGTTGTGTGACTCTCCCAGAATGAGGTATAACATACAGGATTTCCTGAAGTTATTTGAAGTTGGAATACTTCCCACTTATTTTGAGGATTGTATCTCAGGAGTAGTGTGCTAGAAAACTAGTGTCCATAGAACACAGTCTGGAAAGTGTTCTAAGAACAATTGGGAGGCATTGGAAGTCATTAGGCAACAGTAACATAATCAGATAATGCTTTAGTTATAGTTTCTTTCAGTTATTCGTGATTCGTTTTGAATCATGTTTTTTTTCTGTTGCCCCCTACACTTCCCCAACTGGCTTCTATCCCCAAATTGTGTGTGTGGGGCGGGGGGGAAGGCATAGGAAAACTTCTAAATACATCTTAATAGTAGAAACTAAAATAGTTTTACAGGCATACTACATTACTACTAAATTTGTTAGATTTCATTGTTTTGGTTTCTGCCTTTAACGTCTCTTTTTAAAATTTCCATTATTTCTGAAAAGCAGAGAGGGTAAGACCTGGATTTTTCTCAACATTCAAGCCTAATTTTTTTCAAAAGGGAACAATGACAAACTACAGTCTGTCCATCTGTAGAAGATTATAGACTCCCACATTTGAAGTGGAAATTGTAGCTCAGGTGATCAGGTATATACATACTTTATAGTAATTTCATTCTACATAAGGAATGAAGGGGACAGGAGTTGAGGTAGATGAGAAAAGGAAAAAAGAGGGGAGGAGGGAAAAAAGACCATTTAGCAACCTATCAGAGCTTGATGAAGCCTGATATAATTAACAAACTTGTGATATCTCTAGCAATTGTAATTCCAATTATTTGCTAGCTAAAGGCAAGTTTCACTGCTCTAAGTTAGGAAATCATGTAAATAGCCTAATTAATATAATTTGCCTTATGCTCTACTAAGAAAACAAAAACAAATATGTCATTTTTTAGAATAAATAGCATGATATAGACTAAATATTATAAATATTCAGTCAGTTTGCAGAACAAATATTGCATATTATGAATCCTTTTCAGCAATTCTATGAAGTTCAGCATGATTTAATGAAATTATGATGGTTGTTTGAGTTTTACAACTACATTACAATAAAAAGAAAGCACTTCCTTTGCATGGATAAGAGAAAGATCCTTGACGAAATAGCATGGTAGAGCTTATAATGCTGTGGGCCTGAGGAGACAAAGAAGATTTTATTCTTTTTCTTGCCAGTTCTCTAATCTCAAGAGAACCCCAAAGTTAAAATAAATCTTTTAAAAATTCCATATGCCAGTTGTGGAAAGACACAATAAATAATTCTTTGCCATTTCATCATTTAGAACTGAGAGATAAAGCTGTTTGTAAAACCCTAAAAGACTTACAAATCATTTCAACAGGTTGTCATATGTTAATGTCAACAATAATTTAATCACCACATGTAAAATGCATAATACAATGGTTGGCCTGCATTGCTTTTTGTCTGGGGACTCCACCTCACCCCTTTATATTTAATCATTTGCCCTCTGTCCTCTTCTCAAGTATTTACCCCTCAAGAACAAGCTAAGGCCATTACCATCAAGAAGGAGAGAGAAGGAAAGAGGATGGCTGAGTTACTAAACAAGTATTTATTGAGGTTCTATATTCCCAGCACTATGCTAGGCACTGCAAAGTAAGAAAAAAAAAAAAGCCAGACATGACTTAAACCCTGAAGAATTTTACTACATATTTGGATCATCAAAATTCTCATTTATGAATTAATTACAGACCAACCAAATGCTATATATATATATGATATTTATCTGAAGGGCAAAAGCCAATAGTCAAGAAATGGGACATCCACTAATTTGCTAATTCGCTAGAGTGGTAACAAAAGACTTGACAACAGATAAGCTAAAGGTTAAGCAAAGCCTTGGGGTATGTTTAGGATATGGAGTGGTAACAGTGAGACAGCACTGTAACCAAGGAGGGATTTGGCATAAGGAGAGGCACAGAAATGTGTCTGTGTGTGAGAGAAAGGGTAAAACTGATACCAGAAGTGATCATGTCTACCAGAGTGCAGTTGAGTAAGATTATTAAAAGTTTAGTAAGCCCAGAAAAGGGGCTGGGTTAAAATGATGTAGAAAACAGAGAAGTTCCTAGGCCAGAAAATGATAGGATTGAACCAATAAGATAAACAACAGAGAAAACAAAAGAAACAGTTTCAAAACTTGGACAGATTAGAGCACAGAAAAGAGTGGAGTCATAGTCAAGAAGGGTATTTTACTAAGTGATAAGTGAAGAGAGAGCAACTGAACAAAGGCAAGGTAAGTAAAAATGAACGAGGAGGGGCCAATCAAAAAGACACAGCAATTACAGATAAATATCAAACCATCTTTTATTTTTTTTTTTAATGACAATTTAAATACAGGAGCCAAAGGAGAAGGAAGAGTTAAAGAGGACCTCAAGGCTTTTAGCTATGACTAGAAGTAATGGTACAACTGGGGTAAAATTTATGATGAGTTTTGATTTATATATGGAATTGAACCACAAGTAGGACAATATTTTATAAGTATTTTAGAGAGTCATTAGCACAGAATTGATTGAAGCAGGACATTTAAACAACCACTATTTTGATACAGATATCAAAATGCATTTACTTGAACACAAAAGCCATGAAAGTTAATGTGGTAAAGACTGCCAGACTCCATTCACCTTTCCTTCCATGGAAATAGACTTGTAGCCTGACATATATATGACTGGTGTGGTAAGCAGAATAATGTCCCCTCCCTGCCCTCCAAATGATGTCCCCATCCTAATCTCCAGAACTTGTGAATATGTAGACTCCATGGCAAGAGGGGATTAAGGCTGCAAATGGAATTAAGGTTGTTAATCAGTTGACTTTAAAACAGGAAAATTATCTTGGATTGTGTGGGTGAGCCCAGTGTAATCAGAATGCCCTGTAAAATGGAAGAGGGCAGCAGAAGAGGTCAGTCAGAGACACTTGAAAATGCTATGCTGCCAGCTTTGAAGACAGAGGAAGAGGCCATAAGTCAAGAAATGCAGGCAGTTTCTAGAACTGAAAAAGTCAAGGAAATGGATTCTTCCCTGGTGCTTGCAGAAGGAATACAGCTCTACGAATACTTTGATTTTAGCCCACTGAGACCCATTTCAGACTTCTGACCTCCAGAAATGTAAGATAATACATTTGTATTGTTTCAAGTCACCAAGTTTGTGGTAATTTGTTACAGCAGCAATAGGAAACTAATATAACTGGCCAGATATACTATACAGACATACTATATTTCTCATCCATTCTTGCAGTTAGGTATGACCATTTGACTAACTTTTCACCAATGAAATGATAGAGATACCAATGTGCATGGTATTCTGGCCAGAGCCTTTGAGATAATAAGCCTGCTTCCTCCTTCACAGTCTCTTTTACCATCCAGTAAAATAAAACACAGACATGACTGCAACTATGTTTTGAACATGCAGATAAAGACAATACCCAAGGATACAGGAAAGAAAATGGAAAGAAACTGGACTTCTAAGTTATGCTATGCAAGACAATCTCTCACTGATCTTAAATGTGGACTGTTACATGAGAGAGAACTAAACTTGCATCTTGTTTCAGTCACTGTATTTTGGAGTCTTTATGTTATAGCAACTAGTATGACTCTAAATGATACAGGAGATGATTTTCCTGTAAGAAGGAATGTGTATGTGGTAGAGTTGTGAGGATTGAGAGGAGAGTGCAATGTTACAACATGTATGAGTAGACAAACTTTCAAGAAGATCATGATTAATAATTGTAAATGCAGGCCGGGCATGGTGGCTCACACCTGCAATCCCAGCACTTTGGGAGGCCGAGGCAGGTGGATCACGAGGTCAGGAGTTCAAGACAAGCCTGGCCAACATGGTAAAACCCCGTCTCTACTAAAAACACGATAATTATCCGGGTGTGGTAGCACACACCTGTAGTTCCAGATACTTGGGAGGCTGAGGCAGGAGAATTGCTTGAACCCAGGAGATGGAGGTTGCAGCGAGCCAAGATCACAGCACTGCACTCCAGCCTGGGCAACAGAGCTAGACTCTGTCTCTAATAATAATAATAATTGTAAATACACCAGAAAGATGAAGGAGAACATTTAATTGGTGGTGGTGGGGGGAACTCTTGGTATGGATTAGTGAGAGTCACTCTGGTTCCCTCTCATTTGTCCTTGTCCATCTATTCCTATGAGTTTACATACCATCCATATACATATAATTCCAAAATGTATGTCTTCAGACCAGGTCACCCTTTTAACTTATTTGATATTTCCATTTGGATGTTTCATATAGGCCTCTCAAACTTAACAGATCAAAAAGTAGACACTTGAGTAACCCTATATCCTTCAGAAAACAAAGCAAAACAGAAAACAAACAAAAAAACAAACACTGCTCTTCTGATTGCCTCATCTCAGTAAAAGCACCTAGTTCCCCCAATTGTCCAAGCTTGAAAACTGAGAATTTCATCTTCTCCTTCACCTTCCACATCTGATCCATTAATCCAATACAAAATCCTGTCAATTCCAGATTGAAATATCCCTCAAATTTTACCCTGGTCAAATATACCATCACTTCTTGCCTGAAATTATGTAGTATCTTAACAATTGTACCATCCAATCCATCTCTAGCCACATTATAAAACTGTAAATATTTCATCACTCCTTTTTAACCTGAAACAGATTTCTTTCACACTTGACAATTAAATATAAAATTATTAATGTGACCTAAATCAACCCTGCATACTACTTCTCAAGTTTACTTTCCAGCTTTTTTTTTTCCTCGTAACTTTTCCCCTTGCTTTTTCTTTGCTGTGGCTGTGTAGAATGTCTCTCAAAGTTTTTAATGTACCAATTATTTTCTTCCTCAGGGGTTTAGCATATGTTTTTTCACTGTCTAGAACGTCCTCTTCCGTTCTATTCTCTATCTAACTCTTCTCATCCTTCAGGCCTTGGTCTGAACATGGGTTTTTCAAATAGACATTCCTTATTCCCCAATAAAAAATGAAGTGATTACTGTTATTCTCTTAATAGAGTCATTATTTTCTTTTATGGCACTTGTCAAATATTCTTATTTCTGTGATTCTTTGGTTTCTATATGTCTACAGTTTCTATGTCTATGTAAACAGAAATTATATTTGTTCTCTCTACTACTCTATAAATAGCTCCTAATTTGTAATATGCCTGACATCTAATATGTGCTCTGTAAATATTTGAGGATGTTGGTAACTTTGGGGGAGATACTCTCCATTTGAGTGGTGGAAGCAAGAACTCAGATGTCATAGCTTTAAGAAGAAAGTTGACAAATAGGAAGAGCTGTTAGAATTGGGGGGTAGATGAGGAAGGAAATAAGAAAAAAAGAGATGGGATTGGTTCAGGAAAAGCATTTATGATTGCCTTGAATTAGTCCTATTTCTGCTCTTGACCATTAGACAATTGGCATATATGAAATGCCTACATTTCATAAATACTGGCATTGATTGCCATTAGAAACTGTTTGTGCCTTGATATTAATTGCTCCGTTAATAGAAATGTTTCTTGACTTCTGGGACCTAACAACCATAGGAAGAAAAAAAATGGTGGGAAAGACATGTAAATAAAAATGTACATACAAGTAGAAGTAGGAATAATATCTCTAGAAATGATAATACACAGTAAAGACTTGAGTTTACTGCTAACATTAAGTTTTGCTGGGTCACAAAAACAAAACAAAACCAGAAATCCCTAAATGGCCAATTGTAAGGAGACTTTGTGACAGTGTGAAAGAGCAGAAAGTGGCATGAGCTACAAAATAAATGACTATGAGATAATATGCATATAAAAATATAGCCCTAACTATACATCACAGAATGTAATTATCAACAGGAGAGTTTCTATAGACATTTTTCACAGAAGAGAACTTTATCTTGAATGCATAATTTCTCCTGTCCACCACTCTTACTCTTCCAACTATCAGCAAAAAGCATGTCTCATCCAGACCAGTTATTATATTTCTATGATATACATCAAAGAATAGGCAAAGAATGACAAGGAGACAGGATTAAAAAAATAGCTGCAGAAGAAGGAAAGGACTAAGTAAAAGAAATTAGCCGAATCTATGAAGAGGTGGGAGAGCAGACAGGACTTAGAGGCTTTGCAGGCTGGAGAGGGAGGGTTGGGGTGGGAGAAATATATGGTTTCTAAAGAGTATGGTGTATGATAAATTGAGGGGTTAGAAACAGGACATGTGATGCATTGCTTGAGTTCATGAATTTTTTGATTTTGCAGTGTGACTTTTGGCTATGACACCACTCAGGACTAAAACACGCAAGTCATATCTTCATTAGGTTTCCATAAATTTGGCTATCATCACTAAATGGTCATGTTCCAGGAAAAAGAACTATGAATATTGACTCTTGCCTGAAAACTTTGACCAAATCTGCTGCATTTGTTGAACGAAATGATGACATGACTATATCTCAATCACTGTATGTAGTTGTGATCATCCCAAATGAAGAGAGAAAATCTGCAAAGAAAACTGAGAAAGACCATTGGGACTGGCTATGGACTGAATGTTTGTGTTCCCTCAAAATTCATATGTTGAAGCCCTAACCTCCAATGTGACAGTATTTGAAAGTGAGACCTTTGGGAGATGATTAGGTGATGAAGGTGAAGCCCTCATGAATGGAATTAGTGCCCTTATAGGAAGAAACAAGAGAAAGACGATCTCTCTCTGCCCTCTGAGAATACAAGAAGAAGGTGGCAAGAAGGTAGCCATTCACAAAACTGGAAGGGGCCCTTATCAAGAACTGAATCAGCTGGCACCTTGATCTTGGACTTCCAGATTCCACAACTCAAATAAATAAAAGTTTATGGTTTAGACCTCCTCATCTATGGTATTTTATTATAGCAGCCAAACTAAGACAGGATTCAAGTATAGGGTGATTGCTTGGGAATGACTGACTTTTAAGTTTTCTCTCAAACTCTAAGAGTCTATGAGTTATTAATAAAAAGACAGATTACATAGACTAAGTAAATAATATGTACATGTATACATAAATACAAATATGTAAATAGTTTTTCCAATTTGGAAAGATAAAGATGAGTGATGGAAAATATGCTCTTTGTCTATCAGTGTATATTAACGGTTGGACATAGACTTGATAACAATGTACAGAAGGTGAGAACTGATCAATACCTTAAAAATGCCTTAAAGTAACATTTCAGAGGTTTCAAGGCAAACCATTATTATCAAAAAGCACAACATGGAGGCAGTTGTAGTATTGTTTTGAGAGAATGGAGACAATGGCTATCTGGAAAAATTTGGAAGGTGGGTTCAATCTTGGAAAGGTTGAACACTTTGGGGATTGAGAGTTTGGCCAAGTCAGGATATGTAGAGATTCCAGGCCTTTAGAGGCCAACAAGCATGACTATTTTTCCTCTTCTCCTCATCACTTTTTTTTTTCCCACTAGCTACAAATAAATAGTGAAAAAGTCTTGAGTTACAAAGTGAAGAAAGTGGCCGGGAGCAGAGGCTAACACCTGTAATCCCAGCACTTTGGGAGGCTAAGGCGGGCAGATCACTTTAGGTCAGTGTTCTAGACTAGCCTGGCCAACAAGGTGAAACCTCGTCTCTACTAAAAATACAAAAATCAGCTGAGTGTGGTGGCACGTGCCTGTAATCCCAGCTACTCGGGAGGCTGAGGCAGGAGAATCGCTTGAACCCACGAGGCAGTGGTTGCAGTGAGCCGAGATCATGCCACTGCACTTCAGCCTGGGTGACAGAGTGAGACCCCCATCTCGTAAAATAAACGAGCAAAAGAAAGTGAAGAAACTAAAAACACAGAAAAGGTTCAAATAGTCTGGATCAATCATTTAATATGCACTTATCAAGTATCTCCTAGGGCACAGCTATGATTCAGGGTATTCTGGGGGAATAGATTTAAAAGACATAGAGACACATTTCTTTCTTTAAGGAATTTGGAGGCTAAGTAAATATATTAAATTTGTACTAACAAAAGATAATGTACTGTGTAGCACAGCAAGGATAAATGTTTTCTCGGGAAAATCGGTGTAATGTAGAGCAAATAGTAGTCATTTGCATTCTCTGGACAATATGGAGCCACTGACGGTTTTGAGCACTGAAATAAAGTGCACAATGGGGTGTTTCAGGAATGCAGAATGTTTACGAGGTCAGAAAAACAAGAAGACGACAAGGTAATTACTGCAGTAGTTTAAAATTCAGTGATTTTACAAAACATACTACATTAGTAGACAGTAAATGCATAAAAATCCATTTCCCAGTTAGTGATACATTGCTTTTAAAGGTTCAATAGTATTTAGGTAAACTTTTAGTGGAAAGTGCTATAATTATTAAAGTAAAATAACATATATCTCTAATATATGACAATTCACATTGTTATATGAAATCCATTTGCACGTGCAGAAGAAAATTCAAAGAATATGGCTTTGCTCATATTTTATTAAAAATTTGTATTTTAAACTATATTTTACATTTATGTTTTTATAACTAGAAGATAAGGATTAAAAATAAAGACAGGGATACTGATATTGCACTTTTTTCAATGAAAACCTGCACAAGGGAAATTCTGTAAGCATTTCAATATAATATTCACCTTTGTAACCAAGGTGAATTATATGGAGTAGAAGTTTAATAAGGATTTGTTGATTGAATTGGATTATAAGGAATGCATATTCTACCACAATTATAGTTTCTAGCTGATAAGAATGAAAGGAGACCTAGTATGTAAGGTATGGTTGAGAGGACTTTGGGGCGTGCTGAATATTTGAAAGAATCATTTGACTAAGTTATAACATACTTTGCATACATATTAACAAAACATTCTTTATTTTCAAATAAAATATCAAAGTGAAGTGGCTAAAAAGGGAAGATTTTAAAAAGATCTAAAGAATTACTTTGCCAGCCAGGTGCAGTGGCTCACGCCTGTAATGCCAGCACTTTGGGAGGCCTACGGGGGCGTATCACTTAAGCCCAGGAGTTTGAGATCAGCCTGGGCTATGTGGTGAAACCCCATCTCTCCAAAAAAAAAAAATATACAAAACAATTAGCCGGTCATGGTGGCATGTGCCTGTAGTCCCAGCTACCCCAGAGGCTGAGGTAGAAGGATTGCTTGAGCCCAGAGGTCAAGGTTGCAGTGAGCATGATCACCGCACTGCACTCCAGCCTGGACAACAAAGTGAGTACCTATCTCAAAAAAAGAAAATAGCTGGACGCGGTGGCTCACGCCTGTAATCCCAGCACTTTGGGAGGCTGAGGTGGGCGGATCACAAGGTCAGGAGATCGAGACCATCCTGGCTAACACTGTGAAACCCCATCTCTACTAAAAATACAAAAAATTAGCCAGGCATGGTGGCGGGCACCTGCAGTCCCAGCTACTCGGGAGGCTGAGGCAGGAGAATAGTGTGAACCCAGGAGGCAGAGGTTGCAGTGAGCCAAGATCGCGCCACTGCACTCCAGCCTGGGCAACAGTGCTAGATTCCTTCTCAAAAAAAAAGAAAAACCAAAAATACTTTCTCACAACTATACAACTATTAATGTTGTAAATATTAATAAACAATATAAGATAGTAATTAAAATTAGTGAAATAAATTAGAGTAAAACTTTCATGAAAAGCTGATTTTTTTTTTTACCAGTAAGCATTTGTTTCTTACAATTCTAAAGACTAGGAAGTCCAAGAAGAAGGCACCAGAAGATCTGGTGTCTAGAGAGAGCCTGATTTCTGGCTTGTAAATGACTGCCTTCTCTTGTAGCAGAGAGAGAGAAGCAGCAAGCTCTCTTATGCCTCTTCTGATCCTCGTAATCCCACTGATCTGTCATGAGAGCTCAAATATCAATACCTAATTACCTCATATAGGCTCTATCTCCAAATATCATTATATTGACAACTGAGGTTTCATTTTTTAATTTTTAGGTTTAGGGGTTCATGTGAAGGTTTGTTACATAGGTAATCACGTTTCATAGGGGTTTGTTGTACATATTATTTCATCACCCAAGTATTAAGCCCAGTACCCAATAGTTATCTTTTCTGCTCCTCTCCATTCTCCCACACTCCCCCATCAAGTAGACCCCAGTGTCTATTGTTTTCTTCTTTGTGTTCATAAGTTCTTACTTTTTAGCTCCCACTTGTAAGTGTGAACAAGTGGTATTTCGTTTTCTGTGCCTCAATTAGTTTGCTAAGGGTAATAGCTCCATCCATGTTCCTGTAAAAGACATGACCTTGAGTTTTCTTTAGGGCTGCATAGTAATCCAAGGTGTATATGTACCACCTTTTCTTTTTTTTTTCTTTTAGTATGTAAATGAGTATTATCATTTCTTTTTTTCCTCCTTCAACTTTTAAGTTCTGGGGTACATGTGCAGGGCATGCAGGTTTGTTACATATGTAAATATGTGCCACGATGGTTTGCTGCACAGATCAATCCATTGCCTAGGTATTAAGCTCAGCATGCATTAGCCATTTTTCCTGATGTTTTCCCTCCCTCCAGCCCCCATCAACAGGCCCCAGTGTGTGTTGTTCTCCCACAGTGTCCATGTGTTCTCATCGTTCAGCTTCCACTTAAAAGCACAAGCATGTGGTGTGTGGTTTTCTGTTGCTGTATTAGTTAGCTGAGGATAATGGCTTCCAGCTCCATTTATGTCCCTGCAAAGGACAAGATCTCATTACTTTTTATGTCTGAACAGTATCCCATTGTGTATATGTACCAAATTTTCTTTATCCAGTCTATCATAAATGGGCATTTAGGTTGATTCCATGTCTTTGCTATTGTTAACAGTGCTGCAGTGAGTATATGCATTTGTGTATCTTTATAAAAACAATTTATATTCCTTTGGGTATACACCCAGTAATGAGATTGCTGGGTCAAATAATATTTCTGGTTCTAGATCTTTGAGGAATTGCCACACTGTCTTCCACAATGGTTGGACTAATTTACATTTCCACTAACAGTGTAAAAACATTCCTATTTATCCACAGCCTCGTCAGCATCTGTTGTTTCTGTACTTTTTAATAATCGCCATTCTGACTGGTGTGATGGTGCCTCATTGTGGTTTTGATTTGAATTTCTCTAATCACTGATGTTGAGCATTTTTTCATATGTGTGTTGGTAGCATGAATGTCTTCTTTTGAGAAGTGCCTGTTCATATCATTTGCCCATTTTTTAACAGGGTTGGTTATTTTTTTCTCACAAATTTGTTTAAGGTCTTTGTAGACTCTGGATATTAGACCTTTGAGAGATGAATAGAGTGCAAAATTTCTCTCCCACTCTGCAGGTTGTCTGTTTGCTCTGATGATTGTTTTGCTGTGCAGAAGCTCTTTAGCTTAATGAGATCTCATTTGTCAATTTTTGCTTTTGTTGCAATTGCTTTTGGCATTTTTATCATGAAATCTTCGCCCATGCCTATGTCCTGTATGGTATTGCCTAGATTTTCATCTAGGGTTTTCATAGTTTGAGTTTTTACATTTAAGTCTTTAATCCATCTTAATTTTTGAATAAGATATAAGGAAGGGATCTAGTTTCAATTTTCTGCATATGGCTAGCCAGTTCTCCCAGCACCATTTATTAAATAGGGAATCCTTTCCCCATTGCTTATTTTTGCCAGGTTTGTCAAAGATCAGATGTTTGTAGGTGTGTGGTCTTATTTCTGAGTTCTCTATTCTGTTGCATTAGTCTATGTGTCTGTTTTTGTACCAGTACCATGCTGTTTTGGTTACTGTAGCCTTGTAGTATAGTTTTGAGTTGGTAGCAGGATGCCTCCAGTTTTGTTCTTTTTTGCTTAGGATCATCTTGGCTATACAGGCTCATTTGGTTTCACATGAATTTTAAAATATTTTTTTCTAATTCTGTGAAGAATGTCAATGGTAGCTTGATGGGGATAGCATTGAATCTATAAATTACTTTGGGCAGTATGGCCATTTTCATGATATTGATTCTTCCTATCCATGAGCATGGAGTGTTTTTCCATTTGTTTGTGTCCTCTCTGATTTCCTTGAGCAGTGGTTTGTAGTTCTCCTTGAAGAGGCCCTTCACTTCCGTTGTTGTTAGCTCTATTCCTAGGTATCTTATTCTCTTTATAGCAATTGTGAATGACAGTTCACTCATGATTTCACTCTCTGCTTGTCTACTGTTGGTGTATAGGAATGCTTGTTATCTTTTCACATTGTTTTTGTATTCCCAGACTTTGCTGAAGTTGCTTATAAGCTTAAGAAGCTTTTGGGCTAAGACAATGGGGTTTTCTAGATATAGGATCATCTTATCTGCAAACAAAGATAATTTGACTTCCTCTCTCCCTATTTGAATATCCTTTATTTCTTTCTGTTGCCTGATTGTCCTGACCAGAATTTCCAATACTATGTTTAATAGGAGTGGTGAGAGAGGGCATACTTGTCTTGTCCCAGTTTTCAAGGGGATTGCTTCCAGTTTTTGCCCATTCTATAGTCAACAATAACTTAATTGTACATTTATAATTAAGAGTGTAATTGGATTGTTTGTAACTCACAGAATAAATGTTTGAGGGGATGGGTACCCCATTCTTATGATGTTATTTCACTTTACATGCTTGTATCAAAACATCTAATGTAGCCCCCAAATGTATACACCTACTATGTACCCACAAAAATAAAAAATAAAAAAATACAATTAGAAATGACAAAGATGATATTATAAATTATCCCATAGAAATGTAAAAGATCTTTAGAGAAACTTTGAACAATTCTATTCACATAAATTAGAAAATCTAGAGGACACGAGTAAATTCCTGAAATCACACCATATCCCAATATTGAATCAAGAAGAGATCAAAACCTTGAATAGACCAATATCCTGCTCTGAGATTGAATCAGTAATTTAAAAACCTACCAACTAAAAAACAACCCTGGACCACATGGATTCACAGCTGAATTGTATCAGACATGCAAAGAAAAACTGGTGCCAATCCTTTCGAACTATTCCAAAAATCAAGGAGAAGGGGCTTCTCCCTAACTCTTTCTATGAAGCCATCAGCAGCCTGATACAAAGATCTGACAGAGACACAACAATAAAAGAAAACTTCAGATTGCTATCCCTATTGAACACAAACACAAAAATCCTCAGCAAAATACTGGCAAACTATATCCAGCAGCACATCAAAATGTACATACACCATGATCAAGTCAGCTTTATTTGTGAGACCTAAGGCTCTTCTTAGCATATGCAAATCAATAAATGTGATTCACTGCATAAAAGTATCAAAAGTGAAAACCATATGATCATTGCAATAGATGCAGAAAAGGCTTTCAATAAAATCCAATATCTCTTCACAATAAAAACTCTCTATAGACTCAGCATCAAAATAACACACTTCAAAATAATAAGCGCTATCTATGGCAAACGCACAGCCAAAATCACACTGGACAGGTAAAAACTGGAACCATTTACTTGAGAAATGTATCAAGACAAGGTTTTTCTCTCTTATCACTCCTGTTCAACATAGTACTAGAAGTTTTAGCCAGAGCAATCAGGCAAGAGAAAGAAATAAAAAGCATCCAAATAGGAAAAAAAGAAGTCCAACTATCTCTCTTTCCTGATGATATGATTCTATACCTAGAAAATGGTAAAGACAACTCTTCTGAAAGGATCCAAGAACTGACAAACAACTTTACTAAAGTTTCAGGATACAAAATCAATGTACACAAATCAGTAGCGTATCTATACCCCAATGACATCAAGGCTGAGAGTCAAATCAAATCAATAACATAATCTTATTTACAATAGCCACAAAGAAAATAAAATACCTAGAAGTACAGCACTAGAGGTACAGGAAAATCTCTACAAGGAGAACTACAAATCACTGTGGAAAGAAATCACAGACCACACAGATAAAAAGAAAAACATTCCATCCTGATTGATTGGAAAAATCAATGTCATTAAAATGGCCATACTGCCAATAGCTATTTACAGAATTGACGGTGTTCCAATTAAACTACCAATGTCATTTTTCAAACAATTAGAAAAGACTACTGCAAAATTCATGTAGAACCAAAAAAGAGCCTGAATAGTCAAAGCAATCCAAAGCAAAAAGAACAAAGCTGGAGGCATCACACAACCCAACTTCAAACTATAGTGTAAGACCAATCAAAACAGCATGATACTGGTACAAAAACAGATACCTAGACCAATGGAACAGGACAGAAAATTCAAAAATAAAGCTTCACATCTACAGCCATTTGACCTTTGACAAGGCAGACAAAAGCAATGGGGAAAGGACTCCCTGTTCCATATATGGTACTGTGATAACTGGCTAGCCACATGCAGAAGGAATAAACTGGACCACTACTTTTCACTATATACAAAAATTAATGTAGATGAATTATGAATTTAAATGTAAGGCCTCATACTCTAAAAATCCTAGAAGAAAACCTAAGAAATACCCTCTCTACATCAACCTTGGCAAAAAAATTTTGGCTAAGTCCCCAAAAGCAATGGCAACAAAATAAAAAATGTGGAAACTAATTGAGTTAATTAACTTTGCACAGCAAAAGTAAGTATCAACAGAGTGACCAGATAATCCATAGAATGGGAGAAAATATTCACAAACTATGCATCTCACAAAGGTCTAATATCCAGAATCTATGAGGAACTTAAATTAACAAACAAAAAACAAACAACCCCATTAAAATGCCGGCAAAGGACATGAACAGATACTTCTCAAAAGAAGACATACAAGCAGCTGACAATCATTTGAAAAAATGCTCAATATCACTAATTATCAGAGAAACGGAAATCAAAACCACAATGAGATACCATCTCACAACAGTCAGAATGGCTATTATAAAAAGTAAAAAACAACCAATGCTGGCAATGCAACAGAGAAAAGAGAACACTTATATATTGTTGGTGGGAATATAAATTAGTGCAGCCACTGCAGAAATCAGTTTGGAGGTTTCTCAAAACACTTAGAAGTATCATTTGACCCAGCAATCACATTGCTAGGTATATATCCAAAAGAAAATAAGTTATTCTACCAAATGGACATATGCAATCATATGTTGATTGCAGCACTATTCGCAATAGCAAAGACATGAAATCAATCTAGGTGCTCATCAATGGTGGAGTGGATAAAGAAAATGTGGTACATACACACCATGCAATACTACGCAGTCATAAAACCAAACAAACAAAAAAAAACTCATGTTCTTTGCAGCAACATGGTTGCAAGTAGAGGCCATTGTCCCAAGTGAATTCACACAGGAACAGAAAAGAAAATACCACATGTTCTCACTTACAAGTGGGAGCTAAACATTGAGCATATATGGAAATGAATATGACAACAAGTAGACACTGGGAACTACCTGATGTGGGAAGGAGGGAGGGGAACATGGGATGAAAAACTACCTGTAGGGTACTATGCTTAGCACCTGGGTGATGGATCTGTACCCCAAACCTTAGCATCATGTAATATACTCATGTAAAAAATCTGCTCATGTACTTCCTGCATCTAAAATAAAAGTTGAAACAACAAAAGCAATAATTACAGAAGATAGCCACCTCAAGGCAGAAAGTTACAACTAGGCATATATCCCTGCATGTATCTACAAAGTCTCAGGTAAATTCTGACTTCAAAATTTTTATGACAAAGGACAATACTAGAAACAGAGAGAAGAAATGGGTTTACTCTCATATGACATTTAGAGTTTATGGCATTGGCAGTGAGAAAAACAGAAAGACAGACTTAAAATATGAGGTACAGTTGGCACACTTTGTTCTTCACTGCCTTTGTCTGTCATGTACACGCACATACTGTAAAACCTCATTAACACATAAACTCCATTCATTTGGGATCTGTAATAATCTCAACCTACCCAATCTGAATGTACATCTGTACTATGGATACAAACACAGGCACACAGGCACACACAGGCGCATACACACACACAGCCTGCTCAGCACATAAACAAGACTAAGTGATAATATTAAAAGAATCCCCACTTTTGCTGAAGCTTTTGTGTACAACAAACATGCTACTCACAAATGATTATTCACTAAAGCTAATTATGAAATTTTGTTAAGACTAGAGGCCAAGTTCTTTTTACTTCTCTCCTGAGATAATTAAACTGCTTTTATTTTAGCATTTTATTTAACTTAGCTAGGGTTTACCCTCCAAAGAACTGATGAATTAGTCTATCAGGACTAATTTGAATGAATTTGACTATCTGGACATGTGTGCGTACACTATTCCATATGGCCAAATGATAAACTCATTTGTCAGGGTTTAGCCAGAATTTTTTTTTCCCCTCTTTCCAATAGTGTTTCAAAGGCTAAACATCTTTTTGTGGTATTGCTTTCACGATGGAGGACTTTCTATACGTGAGGTTTTAAATGCGCTTTATTTATTATAGGCTATGAATGCACTCTGTACCACAGGACTCCCTAACGAGAAGTCGGCTACCCCACAGTTTGGGTCTGGTGGGCCAGGGCAGCACAGTCTGCTGGCCTGTAGCAGAAAATCAAACAGGTCATTTCACAGCCATCAAGCACATGCAGAGTTGCCTTACTGGTTTATATCCCTCTGTCTTTTAGGATATAAAATCATTTCTTACTTTATAAAAACATTACTCTTTCTTATATAATCATTTAATTTACATATACAGGTTACACTTAGTAAAAATATATGAACCAAAATTGCAACAAAATTCTAAAACCATAAACTACCTTTTCAGAATGCGCTTTCTTTCCACCTCTCTCTTGAAAAGCTTCATTGCTTTTAGGACAGGAGATATTACTTCTGAACTCAAGATTTAAAGCATTTTCTTCAGCCCATAATAAAAGTAATAAAGATTTTTATTGTAAAAAAGACTGTAAATATATTTAGCAATAATTTCAACAACTCAGAAGTGGTTCAATTTCTATAGTGGGAAATATGAGTCTCATGACATTTAGGTGCTACCAAGAATTTCCACTATTGATCCCTCTACCCGTGGTAATGTTGAGCTACGATTATTGTAGAGAAAAATTCACTAAAGAGAATAATGTAGCAAATTCTTTCTTACGTCAAGTGTATAAGCACAAAAGTGAGAGGGAGAAATGAGGAAATAATTTCTCCTTTTCCAAAGTTTTGGCAAAATGTCTATTTGTATAGAGAAGGAAGAAGATAGAGTTTTGACCTGCCAAATGGATTGTAATTGAAACCAGAGCTCTAGATGAGAAATAAAATAAAAAAGCAGAGGTGCTAGACTCTTTAGGACAATGCAGTATTCACATAGTTGAGTGACAGTCGGAAATTGCCAAGGCCTGCAACAGCCTGGCATGAGGAAAGTGGGAAGGAGTTCTCAGAGTTGAAGGAGAGGGGCTATAAAGTTATCTGGTAGTACTGGAGTTTCTTTGGCTCAAAGACTTTGCTCCATATTTTTCTTTCTTAAAATCAAAAGTTACCAGGAGAAACTCAAAATCTTCCAAATTTAATCATTTTTTCCTGTGATTTTCATTATAAATGTTTTCTGAATATAGGAAAGATGCAAGATACATTTGGAAAGAATATCCTTTAAAAACAAACTCTAGGCATAAATTGAGTCACTGCTTAATCATGAAAGACTTTTAAAAATCCTGATTTTATAGTTGCAGCTTAAGTTTTTGCTTTAAAGCACTTTCAATAAACCTGAGAAAAGTACTTAAGAATTTTTGGGGTTAACATAAAAAAAAAATACTAGTTTGAAGGGACCAGTTTGGATTTCCAACATGGTTTGAAAATTTGAGGTTTATCTGAATAAATTACCTTCAGTTAACTGAAGGTACTTTAGGTAACTGAAGGTCAGAGAGGTTAAGTTTTCCAATATTAAAGAGCCATAAGACAACTTTAGTTGATTTTAGAATTTATCAGAGTTTGCATTTTATATAGTTTTGAAATAATATGGCAGGCAGTATTATGCCTGAACATTTATATTCCTTGGTTGCTTGAATCTGCTTGCTTCTTCACAGACTTCTTCAGATCCACCTTTTCTCTGTTGTCAAAGCTATCATGTCACTTCATGCACAGATCATGATTACAATTCTAGCAGGTTTTCTAGTCTCTTTCTCTCTCTCTTTCATAATTAAAGTGTATATCTATTATGGAAACTAATGTAATCTTTTTCAAACTTTATTTTCATCAGCCTAACCCCATACTCAGGCTACTTACTGTCATGTAAAGAGGGTAACCATATATCGCAGATTGCCCAGGATGGTTCTGATTTATACATGTCATCATCCTGGAACAATTATTAATTACCCTCTTTCATTCTTAAAAGTTTCCAGATTTGGGTAATAAATGATATGGTTTTCCTACATATAGCTTATTACTTCCGGATATGTTACCTTACATCTCTCAGCCACAATTACTCTGCATCCTACAAGCTAATCTACTTGCTGTTTCTCCTATGCAAAACTACTGTCATGTAACTCTACCCTGCCTTCCTACACTTTGAGCCTTAATTATAATCACTCCTTTACATGGAATGTATTCATTCAACAAATGTTTGCTGAGCACCAGTTGTGTGTCTGCCACTGTTTTAAGTGCTGGAGTTAGGGCAGAAGCAGGACAGACAAGGTTTCTGCTCTCACAGAGCTTCTATAGTAGAGCATCCATTGAACAACTGGATACATGGTGAGGACTACTGTATTTGCTCACATATTTACTCTTTTTGTTCATTGTCTTCTTTCTGATATTCTACCTTTTTGAAAAATAAATGAGGATGAGTGAAGATATGGTCAGTCCCTTCTCCATGGTTCCTCTCATAGTACACAGACAGGATCTGGCAACTATAGTGATGTAAAAATGCTGTGTAGAAGCCAGAGGGCTCTCTGAAGGCTCACTGAAAAAAATCAACTCACAAAAGGCAGATTCAATGAAGAAAAGACATACAACTGTATTTAAGCCCCAGAGATACGGGGGAGGTTGTTCATTTTTTATGCTTTGGTTCAACAAAGTATGGACAGCCATGTGGAAATATGATTGGACAAAAATGGTATGCTCTATTCCTAACAGTCTGAGTGGGGAAATCCAGCAAGGCCTGTCTGTCTAGATTCTTGGCCTCTCTGAGCATACGATTCTTCCTCTGGGTATGGGGTAGGAACCTTTATGGAATGGGGGTCTTATTACCTCCAGTCAAATAAGATACATCAGATAATTTACTTATGACCAGTCTTTACACAGAAAGATGGAGGGAAAGTTAGCGTAATATTTGTAGGTTTTACGGCTGGTTTTGGGGAAAAGGGGTTCTGGTTCTATGATCCATCTTGGGGAAGAGAGATTCTAGTTTCTGTGACTAGCCTCAGGGTAGAATGGGACTGAGAAACATGAAGGCAGGAGAAGGACAGAGAAAATCTTTTGCTTCTGAAGCCTTCATTTTGGGGTATTGCTTTTTGAGTTCCAACAGCTGCTTAGTGTGCCAATGGGAAGATCTCAGTGTGACACTCCAGGCTGCTAGGAAGAGGGGTATCTTAAGGATTATACTAAAAAAATATAATTCTCTTTCTGGAGTTCAAAGGAAGCAACATATATACAGGGTTGCCACAAACATCATGCTTTGGAACATCATGGATCTAATTAAACATCATGTTCAACCCCTACTCCCACCCCTCAACACACACACACACACACACACACACACACTCTCTCTCTCTCTCGCTCTCTCTCTCTCTCTCTCTCTTACTTATTCTCTAAGAACAAAAATCTAGATGAAAGTATTTGAGGAGAAAGTAAAGAAGAAACATTAGGAAATGTAGATAATAAAACAAAAACTTCTGCAACCTATGACCTTGTAACTTGGGATCAGCACTAGCACAGCAAAAGTGTGTGAGTTGAGATGAAAAATGCCATAAACATCATCAAAAATTACACATTTCTTGTTTGCTTCATTCTGCCTATTTACATGCATTTTAGGGGGAAATTATTGGGGTGGACAAGAGAAAGGAGAGAGGTAAATGGGATATATTCATTTATACCTATGCAATTTTGTAAGTCAGTTGTATTCCATGTTATATTTTGTTACTTGTTGGTTTCAACCTCAAACTCTTCAAGGGCAGGGGCTATGCCTTCTAGCTTATTACCGCATTCTGCTAATATTGAGTGTATACTATCTGATGGGCACTTTGCCAGATGCTAGGACACAGCAGTGGGTGAAAAAGACAAAATTCCTGCCATCATTATTAACCAGAGCATTTCCCACAACGTGTCTGCCCATGAACAAAGGTCTTGACTAAACACCTCATACAAGGAATCGAGATGAAAGAAACGGTTTTGATTGCCCATTTCTTACATTTGTTTCTGAGATTAAGCTGCTATTAAATTTGAAAGACTAGTTGCTTTCTCACTTGTCCACCCTTGTAATATTCTTAGTTTCTTGGCAAAGTTTTATATGAGCTGATAAGGGGCTCCATATATAAAGTGTTATTAGGCTCATTCTAATGGAATTTCCCTTTCTAAAATAATAGAAAGTTGTAGGAAGGAAGTGAGTGGGTCTGGGAAGATAGGTAACATTTATTAAGTATTCATTTTGTTCAGATACTATGCTAAGTGCTTTGTTTATTATGTCAGCTAATAATAATACTCTTTTTTTACCTCAATGAGGTTGTTGGGCTTTAAAACATAACAACCACTTCCCAGTTTCAAGGTAACAAAAGATACTCCATGAAACAAATTCATGTGTATGTATCATCACATTTTGATAACACTAATGTGTTTTGGTAACCTTACTTAATCAGGTTAATATAATTTGGAAATAAGAAATTCATTTGAAAGTGGGAACTTCTGAGAAAATGAATTATTCAAAATGATACTACAAATGTGGTAGATTAACACCAAAATATTTCATTAACTTTTATCATCCTGAACAATACAAATATTCAGAATGGTAACTACAGATTATTTTCAAATTGTGAGAATAAATTGGAAATGTAGTGCTCAATTGGAAATAGTTTATGATAATAATTGTATCATATGGCCATCTAATTAATTTTCTACAGAAATATGAAAACTAGGAGGCATATCAGAAAATGAAGGCTTAGATTATAAAGTAATCTCACCTGCATTTACTTTACATAGGCAAGCCATGTCACCTTCCTAAGCAGTCTCACTCCCTGTCATCACTATTTTGTGTTCAACATCTCTTTCACCCTTCAATGCCCGGAGGTCCCTTCTTCTCAGTCAGTGTCACAGTTAGCTCTACCCTCCTAGGCCTTAGGCCTTGGTGGCAAACTGAAAGGCCTCCAGGGGCTTGGCAGATACCATAATGAAGTTACACCTGGTATGAGAGACATGGGATGTGGTAGGGATTATAGAAAAAGTGAGAACAAATATCCTTTTAAAAATAGCAGCTCTCCTTCTGCACAGCAAGAGAAATAATCAGCAGAGTTAATGGACCACCCACAGAGTGGGAAAAAGCGTTCACAATCTATACATCCGACAAAGTAATAATATCCAGAATCTACAAAGAACTCAGGAAGAACAAAACAAAACAAACAATCCCATCAAAACGTAGGCTAAGGATATGAATAGACAATTCTCAAAAGAAGATATGCAAATGGCCAACAAGCATATGGAAACGTTCAACATCATTAATTATCAGGGAAATGCAAATCAAAACCACAATGTGATACCATTTCACTCCTGCAAGAATGGCCATGATAAAAAAAAAAAAATCATAAAATAATAGATGTTGGCAAGGATGTGGTGAAAAGGGAACACTTTTGCATTGCTAGTGGGAATGTAAACTAGCACAACCATGAATGAAAACAGTGTGGAGATTCCTTAAAGAACTAAAAGTAGATCTACTATTTGATCCAGCAATCCCACTACTAGGTATCTACTCATGGGAAAGAAGTCATTATACAAAAAAGATACTTGCACAAGCATGTTTATAGCAGCACAATTTGCAGATGCAAATATATGGAACCAGCCCAAACGCCCATCAGTCAACAAGTGGATAAAGAAAATGTGGTAAGTATGTAAGTATATATATACACATACACACACACACACACACACACACACACACACAGAGTACAGAATACTACTCAGCCATGAAAAGGAACAAAATAATGGCATTTGCAGCAAACTGTATAGAATTTGGAGACTACTATTCCAAGTGAAGTAACTCAGGAATGGGAAACCAAACATCATATGTTCTCAATCATAATTGGGAGCTAAGCTATGAGGACACAAAGGCATAGGAATGACACAATGGACTCTGGGGACTCGGGGGAAAGGGTGGGAGCAGGATGAGGGGTAAAAGGCTATACATTGTGTACGGGATACACTAATCGGGAGCTGGGTGCACCAAAATCTCAGAAATCACTACAAAAGAACTTATTCATGTAACCAAACACTACCTGTTCCCCAAAAAACTATTGAAATAACAAAATAAAATTTTAAAAAATTTTAAAAAGTAGCATCTCTCACGAAGGAATGCTGACCTAGTGCTTTCAGGTCTGATTTTTCAACAGAAACTAGAAATCTAACTTTGCATGTGGATTCTCCTGATGTTTAAATGTTAGCTACTTTTCCACCACTACTCTAGATGACTTCTTTCATCTACTCTACTCTCCATCCGTCTCTACCTACCAGAAAATGCAAAGTCACCTGTCCACATGTTCTACGTTTCCATGCTTCATATCCTGCTTGGTGATCCTATTTACTAATCGTTGTTAAGGTGTTCACCATTGACAGTGCTTTAATGTTCCTTCAAAACTACATTTGCATTTAAACCATGGCTAATACTTTCTTTAGGAAGCAATTGATATCTAAGGGTAGCTGGCTATTAGGATAGATAGTTGTTTTGAAGAAGGAGGTACCACGAGTCCTCTCAAATCATAAGACATATAAGTTGATTGGCTATGGTTATATGTTAAGCTTTGCTCTGCTGCAGGCTAATGTTGCAGGTGTGAACTGAGCTAGATTCAATTTACAATTCATTTACTCAGAATGCTCTATGTGCCAGTCAGGACTTTTTACTTTATAAAAGTGCAAAATCTTTTACTTATAGATTTTAACTAAGGTACAACATTTTTCACTTATTTATTCTGAGAAAAAAATGCCTTATTTTGTGAAGGGTGGAATTTTGGTAAAAAGAATGGTAGGTTTGTCTCAGTTAGCTCTGGCCACCATAAGAAAATGCCATAGACTGGGTGGCATAAACAACAGAAATATATTTTCTCACAGTTCTGGAGGCTGGAAGTCCAAGATCAAGGTGCTAGCATGGTCAATTTCCAGTGATGACTCTTCCTGGTTTACAGACAGCTGCCTTCTCACTGATTCCTTACATGGCAAAAATAGGGGGCAGAGGAGGAGGAACGTACAGAGGAATGGGATACAGAGAGTGTGCATGTGTGTATGTCTGTATGTGTGGTGTGTGCATGTGTGTATGAAAGAGAGAGACACAGAGAGAGAGAGAGAATGAGAGCAAGAGACAGCGTGAGCGCCCAAGCATGAGATGTCTTATAAGGGCACTAATCCCATCAAGATGGTCTCATCTTCACGACCTCACCTAAAACCTAATTATCTCTCTAAAGCCCCATTTCTAAATATCATCACATTCAGGTTTAGCCTTCAACAAATAGTAGTACATGGTATAAAAGATAGAAATCTTCATTTAAAATCTTAATTTCCTAATATGTAATAAGCTATTCATGAACAGAAAAATATAATATCTGTTAATAAGCTATACTCTAATTGGTAAACATTTTTCCACTTGAATTTTTTCAATTGGGTTTGTTCCTAGAAAGGAATAGTAAACATGCTGGCTTTGCCTCTGTTTTTTTCATGTTCTCTCTTTTGTTTTTTTCTTTTCATTAGTCTTTCTGAATCTAAGTTCATGGATGAATTTAACCAGGACACATAATAAAATCCATGGCTGAGTTAAAAATCCTTTAGCAAGCATAGATGCTTCCCAGTTTACCATTTTAGATATTATTGATATTTTATTTTCTATTATGTTTATGAATCCATAGAGAAGGATCAAGAATGAAGTAAAGACAAATTAAAATGCTGACACCCCAACTTGCAATAAGAAAATTTGTCAATAGAACAGTAACTATTATTTTATGCTAATTCCCCCTCTGTCTTGGTTTGCATTCAGTATGTTCTCAAATGGTCAATTAAAAAATATTTGGTAATTACTATGAGCCTAATTCAACGCAAGGTACCACGAAGTAAATAAAAATAGGTAAGGCACAGCACCTGTTCTCAAGCAGTTTGAAGTTCATCTGGTAAAAGGAATTTATATGCACAAAATGCATGGAGAACCATTAAATTCTAAGTTAAGTGGTACAGAATATCAAAGCAAGAGCAGTTCTGAAAAGCATATAGTCATTTTTCATATAGAATAGTTGCCAAAATGACTAAAAATAAAGATGACTGACAATATCAAATGTTGGCAAGAATGTAGAACAACTGGAACTCTCATTCATTGCTGGTGGGAGCATAAATGGTACAAATACTTAGTGAAAGGTCTGATAGTTTCTTATAAAATTAAACATAATGGATGGACCTTGAAAAGCTTATGCTAGGTAAAATAAGCTAGACATAAAGGCCAAATATTGTATTAATATGATTCTCCTTACACGAGGTACCTAGATTAGGCAAATCTATAGAGACAAAAAATAGAATAGAGGTTACAAGGAGTTGGGGGTGGGGAAATGGGGTGTTTAAATAGGTGCAGTGCTTCTGTTTGGGATGATAAAGTTCTGGAAACGGATAGGAATGATGGTTGCACAACATTGTGAATATACCTAATGCTACTGAATTGTACACTTAAAAATGGCTAAAATGGTGAATTTTGTGTTCATATATTTTACCATAAAACAAATCACAGTCACACAGAATAAAATCAGAGTGCATAATAAAAAATAACCCCCCAAACCAAAACAAAACCCTAAAACATAACACTCCTGTTACTCAGTAATTCCAATTCTAGGTATTTATCTAAGAGAAAGAAAATATGTCTAGACAGCTTAGCTACATAACCACTGCCATAATACAGACATCAAGTAATAAAAGTGTGGTATGGCTGGGGTGGAATCAATGGGAATGCTATTCATCTTTAAGCTATGAATTCATGGTTACCATAGCCATTACTCTATATATCTTAACAAATTCGGTTCAAGAATTTTAGGGAGGACTATACATTTTTCTTATAGTTTTACATGTACATGCATCATTTACTATAAACTTCTTTTGGTTGATACCAGGTGAGGTACTTGGTTTATATGTTCTTGACTAACATGAATGGGGAACAGGATTTAGAAGTTCATGACTCTAATCATACTCACCAGAACCCCGTCTCCAACAGGTATGAAGCAATGTAGAGTAGGAATTATGTAATATTAAAGGATCAAAAAGAGCCTACTAATAGTGAAGAGCTGTTAGGACTTAAAGTTGGACATACTGGGACGTGTTTTAGTAAGTAGCTATTGGAATATCGTATGTTGTAGGCCTTCAAACATAAAGAAACAAGTAGATTGTGAAATGACTTGAGCACATAAAAAAAGACTTGTAAAGAGGCCAGAGTGGAAGTAGTAATAAGAGATTTTTACCCAGGGATAGACCAGCAGCATTTAGTGGAAGAGACAAGACTGAAAGATTGTTATGGCTTTGGAACATTACTTTTTGACTCAATCTGTATGTCATCCACTATGATGAGCATTATGTTAAGTAACATATGGCTGAATACCTACAAACATTGAAATATGTTGTGTTTTAGTGACAGCGCTTCTAGTGGTGAATAGGAAGGGATGATAACGCTTGTTTTTTCTTTTTTTGCTGTTTTGTTTGTTTGCTTTTTTAAGGATATTGAGCAGAAGGATTTAGAACGTGATGATGAGAAAGGTCAGATGCAGATCTTTTCTCTTCCCGTGGAGCCGTCGCCATGAAGGTGGAGCTGTGCAGTTTTAGCGGGTACAAGATCTACCCCGGACACGGGAGGCGCTACGCCAGGACCGACTGGATGCTTTTCCAGTTTCTTAATGCAAAATGCGAGTCGGCGTTCCTTTCCAAGAGGAATCCTCAGCAGATAAACTGGACTGTCCTCTACAGAAGGAAGCACAAAAAGGGACAGGGGGAAGAAATTCAAAAGAAAAGAACCCACCGAGCCGTCAAATTCCAGAGGGCCATTACGGGTGCATCTCTTGCTGATATAATGGCCAAGAGGAATCAGAAACCTGAAGTTAGAAAGGCTCAATGAGAACAAGCTATCAGGGCTGCTAAAGAAGCAAAAAGGGCTAAGCAAGCATCTAAAAAGACTGCGATGGCTGCTGCTAAGGCACCTACAAAGGCAGCACCTAAGCAAAAATTGTGAAGCCTGTGAAAGTTTCAGCTCCCTGAGTTGGTGGAAAACGCTAAACTGGCAGATTCGAGTTTTAAATAAAGATTGGATTATTAAAGAAAAAAAAAAGAAAGGTCAGATGCAGGTTTGGACACATCCAGTATTAAGTGGGTAGCATTAGACAAATCTAGTTTAAGAAAAACAAAGATAATTTTTAGAGTTAGAAAATTTGAGAAGGGCACATATAGATGCATATGAAATATTGTAGCAACTATGACTAAAAAAGGAAACTAAGATTAAAATAAATATGCCAAGTTTTAAAGGAAGAAAAATTAGAGGGACAGGCAAATGATTATAGACACCAAACTACTTTGCTGATTCTTTGGTTTCTTATATTTATTGAAAAGAACTGAGGTGTGCACAAGTGTGGGCAGGGGAAACACTGCATTAATGAGAATGAAAAGAATTATGAACTATAAAGTGAATGGAAAGATAAAGGACAAACCTCTTCTAAAGCTCACTGACTATGAGCTAGGATACAGGATGAGAGACTGAAGGAACCGTGTTTCCTAGCCTCCAAGTGGTTAGGCCTAATGAAGAGATCAATTCATCAAGTCTCAGACAAAACAAAGCAAACCTAAGACAGGAACCCTGAGTATGGCCAAGACTAAGAAGGCAGGGACTGTTCAACTATGCCTTAGAGATTTATACTTTCTGGAAAACAGTACATTTCTTGGCAGCTCACAAATTCCACATGTATGTTGGGAAGGCTCTAAGTGTATTTGATTTGTTCAGAAACAGGTGTAATCCATCTAAAACAACGAGGCCATCTATTGTAAGCTGAGAGAAAGAGAAGTGAGAAAGAAATCCTCAAAGCAAATGAATGCCAGTGTTGGCACGAAAATCTCCCTGGGTCTCATCTGTAGTTACAGCTGAGTAAGTACCAGCAATTTCTGGATACATGTGATTTCACCTGTCAAAGAAGCTAAATTAGAAATCTCAGTGTCCAACTTTGCCTGACTAGTAGCTTGTAAGCTTCAGGCACTCTTTGGAGAATATTGAATTCAGAAACTGATGGAGGAATTAAAAATCATACAAAATAAACAAGTTCAAAGGTTTTATATACCTTCAAACTGCCCCTATTGGACTCTGTTCACTGTCTGAAGTGTATTTTTCTCATTTTGAAAAATACTTGTTCTTTTTAAAAATCAAACATGTTATAAAGGGAAAGCAACAGAACATACAAATAAAATATTCACAGATTGGAACACACAAAATATTCAGATTCAAGGTGTGTGTAGTACCGAAATAAGAAAAACAAATCCAACAAGCCCATCCAAAAACACAGTATAAATAATGTATTTATTTTGCTTATCGTAGGATTAAGTTGGAATAAAACTAAATATGAACAGTGTACTACTCTCAGTATGGATACCTGCTAAATAATTACATTTTGCATTTTTTATCATCTGTATATTTATATTGATAAATACATTTATATTTTATAAATATAGCATCTGATAATTTATGCAGAATAATTGTTCAGATAATCTGGTAATGGAAAGAGTTACTTTGCATTCATAAATGCTTTGTACTTACATACTGCAGTGCTTTTTAATGGAGGAGAGCCAAGCCATCTGGGGTATATTACTTGGAAGATTGTTTCTCTATATATTACAGCTAAAATCAGTCATGGTACTACTCTTAATAGAAACAAGAATCTGTTTTCTTGACTTCCAGTACACTGCTCTGTTGAGTAATATTCTAAGGCTTTATATAGAGAACCAGTAGGGAGTTTATGTTATCCTTATAACCTTAAGAAACAAAAATTGCTTAAAATTAGCCTTAGCTATAAGGTTAACCTGGAATTGGAAACAGAAAAGGGCTGGCATTAAGAACTGAAACACATAATTAAGAAAGTTAAATCTGTTCCTACACACAGACCATCATTTCATAAAGAATCCTTTTATTAATTAACTTTTAACAACAAGTAATTGTGAAAGTATTACAAGTAAATAATTTGGAGGAAATTCTTAAAGGGGTGGTACTAGGAAGTAGCAGGTTTTCTGAGATGTAAGAAAACTGGTAAGTCAAATACGACTCCTAGCTTCAGAGAATGGCTAGGTCCTGGTGCTTTGTTTAAAGTAAATAACCAGTACCTGCCTTGCACTGAAGACTTTCAAAATCCTGAAAAATTTTTCTACAGTCTGGAAGCAGAGAAGAGGTTTGGCCAACCCAATTCCTAGGGATGTAGATTTGTGAGCAGTTCCGCATGTTTCCTGCAGCAGGTATAATTTGTCCATTAATAATGCTCTCTTTCTAACTTTCATAATTTTATAGGAGCCAAAACCAAGAAGAATTACATACCTAAATAAAGGCATGCTATGCCTAGGATACTAAAGAAAAATACTGACTCGTGCCAATCAGTTTATGACTTGAGGCACAGGTTTGATTATCCTTAATATACACAATAACAAGTGTTAGTGTTGTCCGTAAAATTATAGTAGTGATTGAAACTGCTGAGTTTTGAAAAGAATTATTTGCTTCAGTGTTCAGGAAAGAAGGTAACATCTCACTTTTCGATCTATATTTCCCCAGGGAATAGGAGAGACAAGGAATGTAATGTTACAGTGATAGATAAGTTTATGCTCCTGAACAGATAATTAGAACATCTATCTCTAAAACAGATTTGGGATCAAAAAAAAAAAAAAATGCAAAGCTCAGAAAAATCCAGATGTTAAAACAAAAGAGACGACTTGGAGAATTATAACACGTTGCTAGAACAAGTTGGGTGGGTTCCAGAAATACACGTTTCTTATAGGAGTGGACATTCCCATCCTTCCTCCTCCTCCTTGTGGAGCAAGGAATGCCTCATCTGATTGATGAAATTTGGAGAAATCTCTGGCTTCTTGGTTCTGCCACTTCATTAAAAAGCCAGTTCAATTCAGGGAGCTGGTGTTAGAAATCCCAATTGTAACTGCAAGATAAAGGCAGTCAGATTTACCAACATCGCAGGAAATATTTTGATCCCTACCTGACTCCTGTGAAGATTTCTCAGATGATTCAAAATCTGTAAGAAGATGGGTGGGGTTGTGACTTTGGAGACCTGAAAAATGTTTTAAGTAAGTAGGTTCCACGGGTCCTGAAAATATTCCCAGCTTCATTTCTCACAGAAAGCTTCCCCATCATCACAGTTACACTCGTCTTCAGGGGTAACCTAGTGAAGTGCTGGCAGTTGGGTTTTGGAGTCTCACTGCTTAGATTTGGATGCCGTCTTCACCTGTCACCTTGGGCAAGTCACTTAACTTCTCTAGGCCTTGATTTCCTCATCTGTGAAATAGGGAACATAAGTAATATTACCAAGTAATTGTCCAATAAAGATAAGCAGTTTTATTCCATTTTGATTAATACTCCTTAATGTTAAATACTCCTTCATAATATTGGGGAATACAGCAAGTCCAGCATTTCTAAAATGATTGCCTCATTCCTTCTAACAGATATCAAAAAGTACTACTGTTAGAGATGTGAAATTATATCACTCACATCTGACAGGCCTGAGACAAGGTATGTCATCTATCCCATCCTCTTACAACTATCTCAGTTTTTTATTGCTGCTTTACAAATTACCAGAAACTTAGTGGCTTCCAACAACACAAAGTTATTATCTTACTGTAAATTCTGTAGGTCAGACATTTGAAATGGGTTTCACTGGGCTAAAATCATGGAGTTGACAGCATTGTGTTTTTCTCTGGACCTAGGGGAAAATCTAATGCCTTTCCTTTTCCAGCTTTTAGACACTGTCTGCATTCCTTGGCTCACGACTTGTTCCTCCACCATCTTTTTCATGAGTCACATCTTCCTCTGACTTCTGTCTCTCTCTTCCACTTTTAAGAACCCTTGTGATCATATTAGAACCATCAGGATAATCCTCCCATCTCAAGATCCTTAACTTCATCACATCTGCAAAGCTCCCTTTTCCACGCAACCTAATGTAATCACAGGCTCAGTAAATTTATTTGCAGTCACCTTCAGGGGACTGTTATTCTGCCACACATAACAGGTAAAGAAACTGAGGCCCAAGGAAGTTAAGTGACATTCTAATCTTCACACTCAGTGCATAGTGGGACTAAAGCCCATGTTTCTTTATAAATTTTTTTATTGATACATGATATTTGTATATATATATGAGGTGCATGTGATATTTTGTTACATGCATGGAATGGGTAATAATCAGGTAGGGCATACAGGGTATCCATCACTGAAGTGTTCATCTTCTCTAAGTGTTAGGAAAATTTCAAGTTCTCCTTTCTAGCCATTTTGAAACACATATACATTGTTGTTAATTATAGTCACTATACTCTGCTATTGAATATTAGAACTTATTCCTTTGATCTGACTGTATGTTTGCGCCCATTAACCAACCTCTCTTCATTACCCTCCTCCCACCCCACACACACTTCCCAGCCTCTGGTGTCTATTATTCTACTTTCTACCTCCATGAGATGAACAATTTAGCTCCCACATATAAGAACATGCAATATTTGTATTTGTGTCTAGCTGATTTCACTTCACTAATGACCTCCAGTTCTATTGTGTTGCTGCAATTGACAGTATTTCATTCATTCTTAACAGTCAAATAAATATTCCGTTGTGTATATACACCACATTTTCATGATCTTTTGATGTGCTGATGGACACAGGTTGCTATTGTGAACAGTGTTGCAATAAATATGGGGGTGCAGGTATCCCTCTGATACACTGGTTTCTTTTCTATTGGATAAATTCTTAGTAGCAGGATTGCTGGATCAAATGGTAGATCTGTTTTTAGTTTATTTTTTAGAAAGCTTCATACTGTTTTCCATGGTGGCTGCACTAATTTACATTTCCACCAGAAGTGTATAGGAGTTCCCTTTTCTGTGCATCCTCACTAGCATTTTTTTGTCTTTTTGATAATAGCCATTCCAAATAGAGTAAGATGGCATCTCATTGTGGTTTTGATTTGCATTTCCCTGATGAATGATTTGAGCATCTCTTCATATATCTGTTGGCCATTTGTACGTCTTTTTGAGAAACGTTGACTGATGCCTTTTCCCACATTTTAATGAGAGGATGATGATATTATTTTACTGTTGAGGTGTTTGAGTTCCCTGTATATTCTGGATATTGATCACTTGTCAGAAGAATAGATTGCAAGTATTTTCTTCCATACAACAGGTTGTCTCTTCACTCTGTTGATTGTCTGCTTTGCTGTGCAGAAGTTTTTAGTTTCATATAGTTCAATTTATTTTTATTTTTGTTATCTGTGCTTTTGAGGTCTTTGCCTAGACCAATGTCCTGAAATGTTTTCTCTGTTTTCTTCTAGTAGATTAATAGTTTCAGGTCATAGGTTTAAGTCTTTCATCCATTGTGAGCTGATTTTTGTATCCAGTTTCATTTTTCTACATATAGATATCCAATTTTTCCAGCACCATTTATTGAAGAACGTGTCCTTTCCCCAATATATATTCTTGCCATCTCTGTCAAAAATCAGTTGGCTATAAATATATCGATTTATTTCTGGGTTCTCTATTCTCTCTATATTGGTCCGTGTTTTTATAACATTGCATGCTGTTTTTGTTTCTATAGCCTTGTAACATATTTTGAAGTCAGGTAGTGTGATGCCTCCAACTTTGTTCCTTTTGCTCGGGATTGCTGTGCTCTTTTTAGGCTTCATATAATATTTAGGATTGATTTTTCTAGTTCTGTGAAGACAGACATTGGTATTTTGCCAGGGACTGCACTAAATCTGTTGATTTGGGCAGTATCTTCATTTTAACCATACCGATTTTTCCAATACATTAAAATGGAATGTCTTTTCATTTCTTTATGTCCTCTTCAATTTCTTTCATCAGTGTTTTGTATTTTTCCTTATAGAGGTCTTTCACATTCTTTGCTAAATTTATTCCAAGGTATTTTATTTTTTGTAGCTGTTGTAAATGGGATTGCCATCTTGATTTGTCAGTTCATTGTTGGTGCATAGAAACAATACTGATTTTTTAATGTTGATTTTTGTATCCTGCAACTTTACTGAATTTATCAGATCTATAACCCTTTTGGTGAAGTCTTTAGGTTTTCCTAGCTATAAGATATCATCTTTAAAGAGGTACAATTTAAATTCCTCTTTTCCAATTGGGAAGCATTTTATTTCTATCTCTTACCTAGTTGCTTTATCTAGGACTTCCAGGACTATGTTGAATAGGAGCAGTAAAAGTGAGAATCCTTGTCTACTTTCAGTTCTTAGAAGAAAGGCTTTAGCTTTTCCCATTCAGTATAGTGTTAGCTGTGTTACCATATATGGCCTTTATTATGTCAAGATACACCCCTTCTATGCCTAGTTTGTTATTTTTTATCATGAAGAGATGTTAAGATTCATCAAATGATCTTTCTGTATCTACTGAGATGATTGTATGGTTTTGTTATTTATTCTGTTGATGTGATATATCATGTCTAGTGATTTCCATATGTTGAACCATTTTTGCATCACTGGGATAAATTTCACTCGATCATGGTGTATCATTTTTTGGATGTGCTGTTGTTCTGTTCAGGTTTTCTATTTCTTCCTGATTCAATCTTGGTAGGTTGGATGTGTCCAGGAATTTATCTATTTTCTTTAGGTTTTTCCAGTTTGTTAGCATATAGGTGTTTATGATAGTCACTGATGATCTTGTGTATTTCTGTGTTATCAATTGTTCTGTTTCCTTTTTTGTTTCTGATTTTGGTTTTTTGCATCTTCTCTATTTCTTGGTGGGTTTAGCTAGTGGCTTGAGATTTTTCTTTCCAGAAAAACATTTTTTTCATTATTTGTATTTTTTTGTCTCTATTTTTAGTTCTGCTCTGATCTTTATTATTTCTTTCCTTCTACTAATTTTGAATTTGGTTTATTCTTGCTTTTCTAGTTTCTTGGAGCGCATCATGAAATTGTTCACTTGAAATCTTTCTACCTTTTTGCACAATTATTGCTATGAACTTCCCTCTTAGTACTGCTGTTGCTGTATTCCATAGATTTTGGGAAGCTTTGTTTCAATTTTCATTTGTTTCAAGAAATTGTTTTATTTTCTCCTTAATTTCTTCCTTGACACAATGGTCATTCAGGAGCATATTGTTTCGTTTCTATGCATTTATAGAGTTTCCCAAGTTCCTCTTGATCCTGATTTCTAATCTTATTCCATTGTGATCTCAGCAGATATTTGATATAATTTTGCTTTTAAAAAATGTGTTGAGACATGTTTTGTGGCCTAACACATAGTCTATCCTGAAGAATGTTCCATGTGCTGACTTGAATGTGTATTTTGTAGCTGTTGGAAGGAATGTTCTATGTCTGTTACGTATATTTGATCTAATGTGCAATTTAAATCCACTTTTTAAAAATTTTCTGTCTAGATGATCTAATGCTGAGAGTGGGGTGAAGTCCCCAACTATTACTGTAGCAGAGTCTATTTCTCCCTTTAAATCTAATATTTGCTTTATATATTTGGGTGCTCTGGTGTTGCATGCATATATGTTTAGAATTATATCCTCTTGCTAAATTGTTTCATTTATTATTATATAAGGACCTTATCTCTTTTTACTGTTTTAAAGTCTGTTTTATCTAATATAAGTGTAACTACTCCTGGTTACTATTGGTTTCCACTTGCAGGCAATGTCTTTTTCCACACCCTTACTTTCAGTCTGTATGTGCCTCTATAGGTGAGGTGAGGTTCTTGTAGGCAAGATATATTTGATGTTTTTAAAATCTATCCAGCCAGTGTTTATCTTTTAAGTGGAAAGATTAATCCATTTACTCTCAAGGTTACTATTGATATATGAGGTCTTATTTCTGTCATTTGATGAATTGAGTTCTTGGGGTTCAATATCTTTTTTTCCTTTTACCTCTTATCATTGTGGTTTGGTACTTTTAAAATGGTAACATTTTAATATTTTTTCTTATTTGTATGTTTACCAGTGGGTTTTATACTTTTTATCTTTTCATGAAGGTACATATTGTTCTTTCACTTCCAAATATAGGACTTCCTTAAGCATTTCTTGTAGGACTGGTCTAGTGCTGATGAATTCCCTTAGCTTTTGATTTTCTGTGAAGGAGTTTATATCACCTTTATTTAAGAAGGCTAACTTTGCTGGCTAAAGCATCTTTGGCTGGTAGTCCTTTCCTTTCAGCAATTTGGATATGTCATTCCATTATCTCCTGGCTGTAAGGTTTCTGCAGAGAAATATGCTATTATCTGATTGAGGTTCTCCTTTAAGTGACTAGATGCTTTCCTTCTACTGTTTTTAGAAGTCTCTTTGTCTTTTACTTTTGACAGTTTTACTATGTGATCTGAAGATGACTTTTTTGAATTGCATGTATTTGGGGAACTCTGAGTTTCTGGTATCAGAGTGTCTAAATATCTTGCTGGACTTGGGAAGTTTCAGCTATTATTTCATGAAGTAGGTTTTTTATCCCTTTGGTTTTATCTTAGCCTTCTGGAATGCCAAAAATTCAAATATTTGGTCACTTTATGGCATCCTATATGTCATGTAGGCTTTATTCTTTTCTATTTTTTGTCTTATTGAATTATTTCAAAAAATCTGTTTTCAAGTTCTGAAGTTCTTTCTTTTGCTTGATCTAGTCAATTGTTGAAGCTCTTGAATGTATTTTTCATTTCAATGAATTCATCTGTTCCAGGATTTGTTTGGTTCTTTTTCATGACATGTATCTCTTTGGTAACTTTCTCATTTATATCCTGAATTATTTTCCTGATTTATTCATATTATTTGTGACTTATTTGTATTTATCTGTGTATTTGAGTTCCTTTAATATCTTTACTTTGATTTTTGTGTGTGTTTTCTTTTTCTTTTTGGTTACATCCATGGTGTTGGGTAGGCATTGATTTTCGCTGTGTGCAATAGTGTAGGCTCCATATACTTTATTTGGCTAAATATCATCAGTGGCATCTGCTATTTCATTCATGTCTTAATGTGCGGTTGTTAGTGGAGGCTATTGTGAAGTTTTTCTGGGAGCAGGAACACTAGGTGGGCCAGTCCTCAGGCCCCAGTGGTCACAGCAGTGTGCTGAGTATGACTGTTTTGGGGCCCTAGGGTAGTATGCAGGCATTGTTGTTAGCAGATCCATGCAAGTTGATTCTTGCACCACCAGTGGGATTGCCAGCAATCATTCAGGTATGTGGGCAGGTCCTTGGAACCCTAGGCAGCAGGCATGGCATGAGTGATGGCAGTGGAAGTGGCAGGACAACCTTCTGGCTCCTAAGCAATCTGCATTGGTGTTGGCAGTGTCTGTGATGAGCTCGCAGGGCCAGGCCCTAGGCTTACAAGTGGTACATGTAGGTGGGTGCCAGCTGTGGTGGTAGTTTCAGGTTCGGTGGGCCTGTCTTCAAGGCCCCAAGAGGACTGCTGAGGTGCCAATAGTGAGAGACTGGACAAAACAGTCCACAGGTTCCTGGACAGCATGCTCAGACACTGGGTAGGAGGTGGGGACTCAAAGTCATGTATGATGGACCTGTCCTCAACCCAGCCAGCTTTTGGGTGCTAAGGTGGGAAGGGGTGGGGTGATCCCCAAGCCCCTGGTGGAGTAATTGGGTATGGGTGGTATTGGCTATACTATAGCCTTGTTGCTGGGGAAGGCAGAATTGCTTTCAGTGTCAGTAGCCGTAGACAGGCAGCTGGGGATGCATGCTTTGGCCCCTTTTGTGACTGCAAGCAGTGAAGCCTAACTTTGGGGCACTTGTAAATGCTTAGCAGCCCCTGTGCTGGCGAAGGGGGAGCAGGGTCACTGCCAGTGGAGCATGCTTTGGTACTCAGTGGCAGCAGCCTGCAGGTAGGGGGAGTTTGTCCTCAGGACACATGAAAATGTGTGGTGACCTTGCTGCCAGGGACTGTGGGGTCATTGTGAATGTATTGTACTTTGGCCCTGGCAGCAGCAGCCAACAGTGTCAGTGGCTGCAGGCAGGGGATGTCAGTGGGGCACTAGGGATGTGGAGATACACAGCTGTTGAGCCCCATGGCTGAATGCAGTCCGGTTGGGGCTTGGCTTTCAAAATGGTGCTGTGCTGTAGTTGCTTAAGACTCAGGGGGTGTGTGGGACCCTGTGTGAGCTCTTTCTCTGGAGCAATGCCTTCATGCAGTCTCCAGGCGGCTTTCTGTGTTACTCTCAGAGGCTGCAAGGGTTGAGTGGCTCTTCTATGGTTAGAATTCCAGGAGCCCACAGTGTGAATGTGGATCTTCTGGGGTCTCTCATTTACTCTTTCGCTGCATTGGGAAGCTTCTTTGGGCTCCCAGCTAATCTCAGCTGAGCAGACTGTCTCACTTACCTCAGCTTTTTTGCCTTAGGTATTTCCTGTCATTTCTCTGTTGAGTTCTGGAGTTCTCTTAGATGATCGATTTGGACTGCGATTGTCTACTCACTGTTTTGATTCTTCTTTGTGAAGTAGGTGAGTACCAGATGCTTCTAGTCAGCTATCTTGAGGCACCCCTTCCCATATGTCTTACTTTCTAGGTCTCTGATCTTTCTAGTATGCTTGACTGAAAAAAAAAAAAATCTCACATTTGACTGTTTAGTAAATCAAGGACGGCAGTCAACATGAGGTTTATGCTATTACATACTGTTTTGACTCTTTCTTAGGGTTAATGAAAAGAACTCAGGATGTTTGGAAGGGTGTACATTTTAGTTACAGAAAGGATCAGGTAGATCTATTCTACTAATTCAAGTACAAAAGGTCATAGGCTAGAGAAGTGGTTATAACATAAAATCTAAGCTTGTCTAGTGTTATTACAATATGCAAATCTAATAATTGAAGAAAGAGGGTTATCAGAAGGTTAAGAGAGCAGACTCAAATGAGCTATAATGTCAACAAATTCATATTTCCTATGTTTAGAAGAGTGTCACTTGTCCTTCGAAATGCTTGTTTTCTTAGAGACTGAGAATACTATTTCTCTTTTCATGCAACTGGAAGAAAATTCTGTGAATAATTCAAATAAAATGCAGAGCATGGTCTCCATTCTTGTGGAGTTTGCAGTATAACCATTAATGCAAAAACAAAAGAAAATGAATAATTAGGGAAAAATTAAATGAAATTCATATGTGCTAATAGCTATAAGCACAATTGCTTCAGAGAAAAAGGGGGATCACTGGGCTAGAGTGGCCAGAGAAGCCTTTATGGTAGAGGTCGAATTAAATTTGGCCTTGAAATCAGGAATACAAGCTTCAAAAATATTCACATCCTTGGTCTCAGTAAATCCAATAAGAATCCAGCCAAAGAAATAAAAAATGAAGCCAAATAAATCTTAGTACACCTTGTGAAAAATCCTGAATGCCTCTCAAATGGAGGAATGGTCAAATAAATTATAGTAGAGGAACACATGGGAATAGTATACAGCTATTGAAATGATATTTTTGAAGAATTATTCATGATTGAAAAATGCTTATATTATATTGTTAAGCCAATAAAAAGGATAATACACAACTTTCTACTGTATTTGTAAAGATTTATTATTTCAACAAAGACTCTTTAAAAGTCAATAAAATGTATTATATTTCTAGTAGAAAGAGAGTAGTACAGACACTTGCCTCAGAGATCAGAAAAGTTACAGCAGAGGTTGTCTTATTTCCAAGAAAGCACATACAGTAGCTGCTGGCTCTCCAAGTTCCTCCATCCTCTCCTTAGGACTCCTTAAATCAAAGAGAGTCTGTAGGAAGATACCTTAAGAGTCTTATCACCACCCACTCCATGAAATGGCAAGCTCAGCTAATCTAAGATAGATAATGTTGAGTCAAGGCAGGAAAAATATCAAATAGATGAAAATACAACTGACTAAAATAAGTGCAAGGTGAGATTCTGGAGAACTCTTGCTTGGATGGCCAGGGGAAACAAAGTAGGAAAAAAGAGAAACTGTAGAAGGGATATAGACAGGTGGAGGGGGTGGTAACTGGGAACCTGATATGGATGAGAAAGCATCAATCTATTATTTGAACCATTTTCTGAGATCAGTCTGAAGCTACTCTTGGTCCTAGTCAGATAGGCATTAAAAGCAGCCTCAGGCCCAACAATTGAAATCCTAGTTATCTACCCAACAGAAACAAAAAGATGTGTCTGCATAAAAGCTTGCACACCACTGTTCATAGTGGCTTTATTCATAAAAGCCGAAAATTAAAAAAAAAAAGTCACAGATATTCAACTTCTGAGTGAATTTTAAAAATGAAATATATCCATAAAATGGAATATTATTCAGCAATAAAAAGAAGCAATGATACATGCTATGGCATGCATGAACCTGTAAAACATTATGGTAAGTGAAAGAAGCCACATGCAATACGTTTTAATGGATAAATCCATTTATATGATATGTCCATAACAGACTTATCTATAGAGACAGAAAATGATTACTTAGAGGTGGGGATGGGATGGTGGTTTTAGTGGGTGGTATCAGGAATGTGAATAACTGCTTATGGGTATGGGGTTTCTATTTGAGGTGATGGAATGTTCTAAAATTAGATCATAGTAATGGCTACACAACTCTGTACATTTTCTAAAAATTATTGAATTGCACACTTAAAATGAGTAAATTATTCAGTAGGTAAATTATACTTTTATAAAGCTATGAAAAAATAAAAATAGCTTATTAAGATCTCTCCCTGAGTCTGCATAAGCTCATGTCTATATGTCCACTTGGCCTTCCACAAAGAAAATTTGAACCCTGATAATAGGTTTTTATGTCTAGTGGAATCCTCTTTGTTCCAGAGAGCCTCAGAATACAAGGGTCCCATTGGAGTGGAATTTTCCCGGGACATGATATATTTTCTGATGGTGTGGAAGGAAATTGGCTCTGGCCTTTGGCATCATTGTATCGTGGGGCCAGAATACTTGTACAAGGTGACCTAGGCCCAACTCAAAGGGCATGAGGAAGGAGAGAGAATATGATCATTTAAGGCCCACTAGCCACAAAAGGCTTGTAGGTTACTTGGGGAGATAATCCCAAGCCAGCTACTGTTAGTATAGCTCTTTCTAAGCTAGCTCTGGCCAGGTGTCCTCCATGCATAGGTCTCTGTGTGGGTGGTGGTGGGCAGGAGGCAGTGATGTGCTAAAGCTGGCTCCTACTTCCTTGCAATAACCTATTCAGCACAAATCTCTTCCCAACTCCATGTTCAGTAACACCATGGTAGTAGCTTAAAATCAACCATGGTGAGAATATTTATATCATGAAAACTGACAGATGCTACAAATCAAATCAAGTATTTACGAATTTTTGTTTTAATAGAGTCATTCGTGAAACATTGAACCACCAATGAAGGCCAGGCATGTATTTTATGTATGTGTTCATCTGTTGGCAATGTGCCACTGGCTCCTGTATTTGAGGTTAGTGGTCTCTCCAGTTTTCTGACTATTGGATTGTCCATTGAAAGTCTTAAAGATGTGGGTGTAGGAAAGCTATTGGCCCATGGTGTCTTTGAGATTCTGGATCTAACATTAAAGAACATGGCATTGACTAGCAGTCTGCACCCTAAGGAAAGAAAGACACACTAGGCATAGTGCAGGACTTTAAGCATCAGCAACAGCCTTGTGTAAAACCCCTGGAATCTCATCCTCCATTTACCTGCTGTTCCCAAACCAAAGCAAATGGAGAAAAACTGGTTCAGTGTTCCCAATTTCCTGAATGCCTTTGATTGCCTTTATGTAGAAGCTCACCTGCAGTTTCATAAAGAAGCATGTGGGAATACCACTGATGTGTGGCTATAGAAGAACAAGGAGTATTCTTCTTTGTTAGGATAGAGCACAAGGACTAAGTTTGCATTGCAGAAATGTTGCTGAAAGTTAAAAAAGAGCACAATGAGTTGGCAGGTGTTAACTTTCTGAAATCAAGGCCAAAGTCAAGGGTGGAATCTTCATTTGGTAGGTGGGTAGAACCGTTGGCAAATTCGATATTGAGAGCTATGGAATATCAGGTGAAAATGCCTCCAAACTTCTTTGACAATTAATAGTGTCAAAAGACAAAATTTTAATAAAATTAGTTAAATGAACTAATTTGTTTTTATTTGCGATTCATGAATTGGCTAGCATCTCATCTAAAAGTAGAGAGGCACAATGCTGGGCATGAAATAACAGTCAGTTTTCATAAGGTAGCTTGAGCAGGAGCAAGGAAACAGCATAATACAAAAAGGGGATTGGTTAACGAGATTACTTCAGGTTACTTTTCTTTTAAGGGTTAAAGCAGAGAGGACTCCCTTTTCATGCTGGCTAAAACAGATCTGTTCAGGATTTGGCCATTATCTCTCCAGATTTCTTGGAATGTAAACAGATAAACAATTTAGTTTCAGTTTGGTGACCTGGAATTTTAGCATGAGTGACTTCATTTTGGTTTGGTCTGTTGGAGACTAGTGTAGGAGCTCAGTCCAAATCTATGGTCTCCCATAAATTTTATTTAACAATCGTTTTGGTGTATCTCCTCCTCCAGATGTGGTAGAATTATTCATCATTTTCATTGTCTTTAAATGTTTTTCTGTATTTTGCTAAATTCCCGAATGTGTGAAATTATTGATTTTATAATCAAAGTTATCTAAAAATAGGATTTTAAAAATTGGAAGTCAGAAAAGAGAACATGATGAATCAAGGGAATGGCATAAAGTAAACAACTTCAGGACCGGCTTGAAAGTCAAGCACAGAAGTTCGAATCTAATAGCAATAGGGAGTTATTATATACTCTTCATTAGTGTAGGGAAAAGTCTGTGCTTTAGTGAAAACGATGCATTGTTTAGAGCACACCCTTTTAGGTTATCTGGTTCTAACCTTTTATTGCCCTTGAGTCATTGTATAACTCTAAATTTTAAGGAACTGATGGCAATAATGCAAATGATTCTTATCTATGGATGTGGAAGTGAATTCTGTCCAGAAGAAGGAGGCCACCTCTGCTCCCCCACCAAAAAAAAAAAAAAAGTTTACCCCCATTTGCAAGTTCATTTCAATATTCAAGATCTATAAATGTGTCTGTCTTTGTACCCACTGTAAAACTGTAAAAGTTGCCAGATTCTCTCATTAATAATGACTTGAAATCACTAACACATGGTCACTTTATAGCTGTGAAAGAGTCATAGTTTTTATTTTTGAAAATTATCTTTTAACAGTAGGCAAGTGTACTGGATGAGAATAATGTTTTTAATGCAAATATATCATACAGGCAAATTTCCCCAACTGTGTTGCCTGATAATTAAAAGGAAGATAACACAAACAGAAGTCAGAAAAAAGATTTAAATTATATAAGTAGTTCTATGGTAAAAGTCTGAATTTGGCTAAGAACAATAGCAACCTGTTTTCATCAGCAGTCTGGTTGCTGTGACCTTTCTGCTTTTGCACTGACAGTGTTTTTCTCATTTTTTTTTTCATTGCTAAACTGTATAAGATACAAACAAATCTTCTGTTAGACAAGAATCCCATCTTACTTTTTTGCTTCGGGCCTTTTGTGTTCTATTATGATAATTTACAAAAGTTAATAAATGAACTCCTCAATTATCTGTACTGACTTAAGGGAGTGTCAGCACACAAAAGCATTGCTAACCAGCCCAGAACTTTCTCTTCTACCACAACAGTAGTTAAGAGGGGATGTAAGAGGCAAGGCACCAGTGAGTTCCTAAATGTCTGCCCATGGACAATCAAGTCTACCTGGAACACTTTGAAAAGAATCAGATACCTAAGGCACTACTTTATAGATTCTGATTCTGGGGTTATTAATATGCTTCTGAATGATTCTCATTCCAACCCAAGCCCAGTTTGGGAATAGTGCGGGTGAAAGAGTGAATTCAAATGGATCTTTCTTTGATGACTGCCCTCTAAATGGACCTCTTTAAAATGCTTTCTGTTGTTTCAGCGTGCAACAAGATAGTGCTAGAAAGGCAAACACATACTATTCTAACTTGTTCATAAAGAAGGGAGAGAGAGTTATGCTCTGGTTTCTCTTCATAACGAATAAATCTTTCGCCTTTTATCATAAAGAAGGGAGAGAGAGCAGGGATTTCCAATGAGGCTATTACTGGTAAAACTAGTCAGGGGTTGGGTGGGGAGGGGGTTAGAGAAAGGCTTAAGAAAAAATCTTTGTGTTCCCTGTCCTTTACATTCCCAATTAACTTGCTTCTTCAGTAATTGGCTGGGACAAAGGGGGTGTTAAAGGCTTTAGCAGAGAAAGCAATAAAATGTGGGCTTTGTGATGGCACAGAAGGGAGGCATTAAAAAGTAGTAGGGAAAGCCCATGCAAAGAGTGAGGTGGGTGGAAAAGGGGACTATAGGATCAGCCAAGTGATGAGTGGGAGGTGACTCCCAGAGAACATGCAAAACCAAGATCTTTAGTCATGGCTCAACAGGAGATGAGAAATGTTTGAAACAAAGCAGTCTTTTATATATCTCACAAAATGATTTCTTGGGAGGCTATTCAGAACACGCTACTTTGAATTACCTGATCTTTAAATGTATTTTGATTGTGAGGGTTTAATTATTTTTAAATGACTAAATTACAATCTACTCTATAACATGGTTATTTTCCTTTGGTTTTTGATCTGTTTTACTGGAAGCCCAGTGGACTTATCCAATCTAGGCTCAAAGAACTTGACTCTTTACAAAGGTTTACCCGTCAAAACCATAACAACACATGATCCTTCTTCCTAGTCAGATATGCTACTGTGTAAATTTATATACTATAGAGTGAAAAATACACATCCTGTCAGAAATCACTGACCTCAACAAGAAATGATGGCCATAACACACAAGTACAAGATGAACTACTAGCTGGAGGCTTGGAAAACAAGTCAAAGAATAACCACACAGAAAATATAATCCTTGTCAGAAACTCTGAAATTTCTGGTAGATACTCAAACCAAGAAAGTGACATTTAGTCCAAAGTCCTACCTGTCAGGGGTCATCAGTGGACTGAATTTAAAAAGAAAAAAATATTATTTTTGTCATTTCATATTTAGATATTTACTGTATCTAGAGCAGTCTGTTAAATTTTTTTTTCCAAAATAGACAACTAGAAATAGACATCGTTTTACTTTTTTGAATACTTGTGAATTCCTTCAGAGTCTCAAGGCCTGATCCATTCCTAGGTCTTCAGTTTTTGCAAGTTCTTTGAAGATTTAGGTTGACTGACATGGAGAATAAAGAGCACAGGACAAAACTGGGTTTTTCAGGCAGTTCCTGCTATGTCAGAAACATCCCAGATCCCAGGTACTCTAAGTGAGTCTATCAAATATTACGGAACATGGTAGAATATAATTTGAAACAACACAATACAAACAAATGGACTAAATGTTAGCAAGTCCAGTTCTATTCCCAGGTGCGTGAATAACTCTGTGATGTTGTTGATTATAATATTAACAAACCGATGGCTAAAATTCATTGAGCCTTTGTGTAGGTAGTAGTGTTCCAAGTGGTTTTATCATATCTTATTTCATCTACACAACACTCCAATAAAGTGGTAACCATTATTGTTCCTATTTTGTAGGTAGAGAAACTGAGGCACCAAACTGTTACATTAGAGGTTTTTGTTTCATTTACTAATTTATTATAGAAAGAAGGAAAGGATACCAGTTCTTTGTACCAAAGTTCTTCTGAGCTATAAATGCTGAGCACTTTCTGAGGTTCTATAATATCTTTTAATATAACATATGAATTCAATAACACATTTCCTGCCTTCTACTAAATTTATCCTAAGAAAATATCACCAGCTGAAATTTATTACTTGACTTGGAATTTATCAATTCTATTTGCACCCTCTACAAAAAGTACACAGTTGCTTATGCGATCTTTGAGGTGTGCTTCTAAAGTAATAAAACTGATTTTCATTTGTGGTCAATGAAAACCCCTCTTTTCATTTAATAGTCATACCTATAAGGCGGAAGCATGAAGTTATTATTTATATGATAAAGGTTAACATTGAGAGAGATAAGACTTTTTACTTCTCAGCACAGTGGCTCTCTGTGGTGCCTATAGCAACAAACAAACTAATATTACAGAAAGTTACCTCTCTGGTGGGGCCTACAAGGGCTTCAAGGCCCTCTCTCTGAGAAGAGTTCTTTTGTAATTAAACTGTTGTTTCCCAATATTGCCTGTTATTAAAATCACTGCATTGTTGTTGAATAGAACATTCCAAGCTGATGGAAACACAGATTATAATAATCTGTGCTTTCTAGTATAGTACCCACTAGCCACATGTGGCTATTGAGCACTTGAAATGTGACTAATGCCACAGAGAAACAGAATTTAATTTTAATTAACTTAAATTTAAATAGCCACAAGTAGTTAGTGACTACTACCATATTAGATAGTGCAGAATGTTTGCCAAAAATTCACATCCCTGGGTCGTATATATATAGATGTAACGACCTATAGAATCAGAATAACTAGTGCAGTGTCGTTTCAATCTGTATTATCAACATTAAGTTAGTCAATGCTGACTGAACACTCAGTTTATTTAGACTTCTTCAAATTGCTATTATTCTTCAAGCTCATAATTCTAGGCCACTTCTGTTTCCAAACATAATACTGCATATAAGATATATTCAGTTATTTATGCTCAGCATATTCTTTAATTATAGAAAAATGAGCTACATTGTTACCAAGAGCCACAAGCATACTATGCTTCCCACACAGGCCTAGAATTGGTACTTAACTTTAAGAAAGTGCCACATATAAAACTTTGCATTTTCAAAAAAGATAAATTAGGGAGTAATTCTTCATTTCACAAAAGAATTCACCAAAGGGCTACTTTAAATATATAGCTCTCCTAAATGAATTCTAAATCAGATTCAATGAAAAAAATTCAATTTGCACACAAATGTTCAAGAACACATCTGTTTCCTCAAACCATCTTCACCTGTGGATCATTTGCAAAACCTCTGGAGACTGCAAGAGGTTTTGCCATAAAAGCTATCATGCTGAAGTTGAAAGCACCCTATTCTACACTTTCAGGAGCTAACCTTCACTGTGTAAGCACATAATCTATGCTTTCTGGTGGGTTTGCTTTCCTTGGATGCTAAGTGCTAGCTACAATATTTAGCTCAATTCAGTATCATTGCCGAATGGATCAAACAAAATAATCTATTTGGAAGGTTTTTGAAAATGAAAATAAAAAGTAACACCCAGACTTCCGGTTTCTGGTCTGGCATGTAAGGAACTTAGAAGTCGCCATTTCAGTAGCCATGCCATTCTAAGAACAAATAAAAAGAATGAACAAACTAATAAATCAACAACTCTTCTTAGATCCTTCAGAGAAGTGAGGTCACAGAGCAAACCTGGTGCCCCCAAAATTGGAAAGACAGACAAGCAGATATAGATAATAATAATTTAACAGAGGAAAAAAATCCATGAACAGAAATCTTTTCAGGAGCCAATGCCTGGGTAGGAAAACTTGAACTATAATTGATGAATTGCTTGAGACTCAGTGTGTACAAGTCAGAATTTTAAACTCCAGAAGGACCCAGTCATAGGGAACTCCTACACAATGGAATTTACCTAAAAATTGGTTACAAAAAAAAAATAAAAGCAAGAAAATCCAAAAATATTTGGAGATTAGACAAGATACTTATAAAAAAGACATGGTTCAAAGGAGAAATCTCAAGATATATTTAAAAGTTGTCTGAACTAAATGAAAAATAAAAATAAAACTTACCAACATTTGTGAGGTGTGGCAAAAGCAGTACTTAGAGGGAAACTGATAGCATTGCATGCCTTTATTAGAAAAGGAGAATAATTACAATCAATAACCTAGGCTTCCACCTTAGGAAACTAGAAAAATTAAAATTAAAAACTTCTGCTCTACGAAAGACAGTATCAAAAGAATAAGAAGACAAGCCACAGACTGTGAGAAAATATTTGTAAAAAAATCAGATGAAGGATTGTTATCCAAAATATGCAAAGAATCCTTAAAACTCAACAATAACGAAATTGTTAAACAATCTGATTAAAAAATAGGCAAAAGGTTTGAACAGACATCTCATTAAAGAAAATATACAAATGGTAAGTAAGCATATGTAAAGATGTTCAATATCATACGTCATTAGGGAAATACAAATTAAAACAACGAGACACCATTACACACTTATTAGAAAGGCCAAAATCCAGAACACTGACAACACCAAATACTGATGAGGATGTGGAGCAGCAGGAATTCTTATTCATTGCTGGTAGGAATACAAAATGGTGCAGTCACTTTGGAAGATAGTTTGGCAGTTTCTTACAAAACTAAACGTCTCCTTACTATACAATCCAGCAATCATGCTTCTTGCAATTTACCCACATGAAATGATAACTTATGTCCACAAAAAAACCTATACCTGGATGTTTATAGCAGCTTTCTTCATAATTTCTAGAATTTGGAAGCAACCAAAATGTCCTTCTGCAGGTAAATGGATAAACTGTGGTACATCTAGACAATAGAATACTACTCAGTGCTAAAAAGACGTGAATGATTAAGTCATAAAAACACACAGAACAAACTTAAATGTATATTGCTAAGTGAAAGGAGACAATCTGAAAAGACTACGTAGCTTATGTTTCGATTATATGACATTCTGGAAAAGACAAAACTATAGAAACAGTAAAAAGATTAGTGATTTCAAGGGTTAGGGAAAAGGGAGAAATGAATGAGTGGAGCACAGAGGATTTTTTATATGATACTATAATGGTGGACATTGTCATTATGTCTAAACCCATAGAATGTATAACACCAAGAGTGAAACCTAATGTAAACTATGGACTTTGGGTGATACAGATAAGTCAGTGTAGGTTCATCGGTTGTAACAAATGTACTACTCTAATGAGAACTGCTGACAGGGAGGTTGAACATGTGTGGGAACAGGGGTCTATGGGAACTCTTTGTACTTTCCAGTCAATTTTGTTTTGAACCTAAAACTGCGCTAAAAAATAAAGTTTATTTTTAAAAAAGTAATATACAACCGTAAAGGTAATATTAGATTGACAAATGATCCCATTTTGCCCAGAACAATCCCATTTATACCTATTTTTCTGGCATAATGTTTAATAGTGTCCCTTTTCTCTCTCAGTGTCCTAGATGGGACAATGAGTTGCATACTTCTCCTCCTCCAATATCACGCAGTCTTTTCATGGCACAATCTCATTTGTGCTGTAACAGTGTTTCTGAAACATACTGCTTAAAAATTTAAAAGTTCAGATCCCTTCCTTGGATATTCTGATTTAGTAGGTCTGGGATAAGGCTTGGGAATCTGTAATTTTAACAGCATCCCAGTGGATTTGCATAACAGGGCATTAAACCAAAGATGTAATTTAGGCAATCTTGAATTTCATGCAAAACTAGCATACTTTATTTTTTTGTATTAAGATTGGCTCAGGTCATAGAGGGTTTCTTGCTGCAGTCTATCAACAATTATGAATTATCTTGACGAATTCACATTTTATCTTAATAATTTGGTTTGGGGATGGTTCCCATAAAATTGAATATGTTTTAGGACCTAAGAATGTGCCATTAGTTTAGCAAAGATAACACAGTGAAGGCTCAGAATAACAGTCCATACATCTATAGTTTTCTTTTCCCATTGTGGCAAAAAGACAAGCTGCATTTTCTGAGGTATGTTAACTCTGCTCCCAAGAATATTGATGAAATGTACACACGAGAAATCGCAGAAAGGAATATAGAGTTCTAAGCGGGGGTGAAAAATCTGTTACTAATTTGCAGATCTGGAGGTTGCCATCACAACTGCAAATCAAAATTATTGTTTTCTTTTTTAAAACAAATAATTTTGCTTGTTATATTTTTGAATGTATTCTTATTCATTGCTGATAGGAATGCAAAATGGTATAAATGGGAATAAAATACCACAGGTGTTATATTTGAGCAAACCAACTCCTTCAATTCTCTCAAGCTTCTGACAGGACCTAGGTACCTTACCCTATTTTGTGACCTCAAACACAAATGCAAAGCAAAGCTAAACCTTTGGAATACAAACCCTTTCATGGATTTGTATGCAAAAGCCTTTGTCTGGAGGTGTCTCTGTTAAAAAGCATACACTATATAAAGACATCTCTTTTTCATGTCTACTTCTCTGGGTGGCCAAGCTGAAACAAAGATCACATTTCAAACATGCCATGCTAGCTATGACATGCTGAGAACTGTGTACAATTTCATCATTTCCATCCTTTTAACTTAATTCAAAAATGCAAAGAATATAGATCAAAAGCTTTTCATTCTGTTTTAAATTATATCTTTCTTACCTAAATTGTTATTTTGACATGTTTAGTACTGTTTCCTGTCCAGTAGGAAAAAAAAAAAAACTATTTGCCAAAAAATTCTACATAATTGTGCTCTGTTATGCAATTTGAATTCAAAGAATAGATAAACCTGGTTAGTAACAGATGCTGCTGCAGTGGTTGGCATTTGGCCAATGCAAAGCAACCTTGAACATGTTCACATGACCAAGTGAGAACTCTAAAAATTCTGTGCACCTTTTCTATTTAATTACTCTATTATGTTTCAAGTAATCACAATGATGTATATTTTCTTTCGAGCACGAGAGAAAATTGAATATGCCTTGTTAGAGTAAATAAAGAAAGGAAACTAACAACCACCATACTAGGAAAAAAAAAAACTCTTAAAGTATGAACAATCTTTATAAATGTTTAATCATTTTTCATATCTTGCTTATAAACAAGTTTACTGTATTCTCTATAAATTATCAAAATATAATTTTATTCTCCAGTTGAATTTGAAAGTGTATATTCCTGACAGAGAAGATAGCTGTTAAATAGAGAAAATCAGAATTATTTGAGGGAGTGCTACTGCTACAGTGAGTGAGTGTGTGTTTGTCTGCATATGTGTATGAGGAAAGTAAGGGGGAACAATATTAGCCTCTAAGTCACTTCTTAAAAATTATACCTTATTTAATTATCAAAAAATTTCAAAATCTTAAATCAAGTTGCTAATTAGAACTGTGAAATTTAGAGCTTAAGTATTATATAATTTGTTTTTGGTATTAAAAAAGCACATTGTAAGATTTAATTTGGTAAATTAGATAGCTTTCAATATAAGTAGAGGTTTTCAATGACCCAAATGCAAATATGTGGCCAGTAATAGAAGCATTTATTCTAGGCCTTTGTCTTATAATTAAGAATGAATTGGCAATGGAAAATATCAGAAATAAAATTATCTACAGTTGACCAGTCTAAAAATGACTTAGCATTCATGCTAAAAACTGGACACTGCACACACCAGTAGTTAAATATGGCCTGCAACATGTTTTGTTTGTTCTATGAAGTATTAAAATTAATGACAAATTAATCAAGAAATCTTACATAAAAGTCCTGATTTTCAGCAATTGAAAATCAAGGAGACAAGCCATGATGGGGCCTGTATCCTGTAGTATAACAATTAACAAGAGCTGAGGGGCAGCTATCTATTCCAGACAGCATACACCACAATCCCCAATATCCCCCCATTGTCTCCATGGCAATGCAGCCAAGTGTTGGTTTCTGATGGGCTTCACTCATTTCTGTTACTTGCCTTGACCTTGGAGGCATTTGAGTTTACAATTTGGGCATATCAAGTTTTCAAAAATGCACTCTAATATCTTCAGGTTCTATGGCAGTTTGCTAAGATTGAGAGGAAGTCGAATGACCGGGCTCTGGGAGGCTCCATATCGCCATAAAAGCTGTATTTGTATCTCTTTAATATTAGAGATTCTGTTCATGGTTTCGTTTTTAATATTTCTGTGACTATAAAAAGACAATTTGAAAAGTCACTGCCCTTGATCAGCGTTTCCAACATTTTGATTCATTTATGTATAACTGAAGCTTTTTCATAGTAATTGATAATTTAAAGTCTTAAGAATATAAAAAATACCACTTTGTGATCTTTGCATACACAGAAATTGTGGTAGGCTGGGTGCCATGGCTCATGCCTGTAATCCCAGCACTTTGGTAGTCTAAGGATTGCTTCAGACTGTGAGCTCGAGACCAGCCTAGGCAATGTAGCAAGACCCCATCTTGAGAGAAAGAAGAATTCTTCAAGCATGGTGTTGAGTGCTGTAGTCCCCAGCTTCTTGTAAGGCCGAGGCAGGAGGACTATTAGAGCCCAGAGGTTCCAGGTGAGGTTGCAGTGCGCTGTGATTGCACCACTGCATTCCAGTCTGGGTGAGAGTGAAACCTTCTCTCTTAAAAAAAAAAAAAAACAAAAAAAAAGTGGTGACAGCTAGTTTTACATGCCAGCTTGCCTAGGCTGTAGCACCCAAATTATCATTGTTTCAACTTTTAAGTTAAGGGGTACATTGCAGGATGTGCAGGTTACATAAGTAAACATGTGCCATTGTGGTTTGCTGCACGGGATCATCCCATCACATAGGTATTAAGCCCAGCATCCATTAGCTATTCTTCCTGATTCTCTCCCTCCCCCGACCACCGGACAGGCCCCAGTGTGTGTTGTTTCCTTCCATGTATCAATCTGTTCACATCATTCAGCTCCCACTTATAAGTGAGAACATGAGGTATTGGGATTTTTGTTCCTGCATTAGTTTTCTGAGGATAATGTCTTCCAACTCCATCCATGTCCCTGCAAAGGACATGATCTCATTCCTTTTTATGGTTGCATAGTATCCCATGGTGTATATGTATCACATTTTCTTCATCTAGTCTATCATTGATGGGCATTTAGGTTGACTCCATGTCTTTCCTATTGTGAATAATGCTGCAATGAACATACATGTGCATGTATCTTTATAATAAAATAATTTATACTCATTTGGGTATATACCCAGTAATGGGATTGATAGGTCAAATGGTATTTCTGGTTCTAGGTCTTTGATGAATCACCACACTGTCTTCCACAATGTTTGAATTAATTTACACTCCCATCAACAGTGTAAAATCATTTCTTTTTCTCCACAGCCTCACAGCATGTTGTTTTTTGACTTTTTAATAATCGCCATTCTGACTTGCATGAGATGGTATCTCATTGTGGTTTTGACTTGCATTTCACTAATGAACAGAGGTGTGGAGCTTTTTTTTAATGTTAGCTGCATTAATGTCTCTTTTAAGACGTGTTTGTTCATGTCTTTTGCCCACTTTTTAAAGGGGCTTTTTTTTTCTTATAAATTTAAGTTTCTTGTAGACTCTGGATATTAGACCTTTGTCAGACAAATACACTGCAAAAATTTTCTACCATTCTTTATGTTGTTTGTTCACTCTGATAATTTCTTTTGCTATGCAGAGGTTCTTCAGTTTAATGAGATCCCATATGTCAATTTTTGCTTTTGTTGCAACTGCTTTTGGTGTTTTCGTTATGAAATCTTTATCCATGTCTGTGTCCTGAATATGGTATCAACTAGATTTTCTTCTAGGGATTTTATAGTTTTGGGTTTTACATTTAAGTTTTTCATTCATCTTGAGGTAATTTTTGTATAAGGTATAAGGAAGGGGTCCAATTTTTATTTTCTGCATATGGCTAGCCAGTTGTCCCAGCACCATTTATTATATAGGGAATCCTTTCCCCATTGCTTTTGCCAGGTTTGTCAAAGATCTCATGGTTGCAGGTGTGCAGCCTTATTCCTGAGTTTTCAATTCTGTTCCATTTGTCTGTGTGTCTGTTCCTGTACCAGTACATGCTGTTTTGGTTACTGTAGCCTTGTAGTATAATCTAAAGTCAGGTGGCATGGTGCCTCCAGCTTTGTTCTTTTTGCTTAGGATTGTCTTGGCTATTCAGGCTCCTTAGATTTTCCAAGTATCCAGTTTCTTAATGAAACACTAATGTAGGTGTTTCTGTGAAGGTATTTTGTAGATGTGATAAGTATCTGTAACCAGTTGACTTTAAGTAAAAGAGATGACCTCAATAATATGAGTTGGTCTAATCCAATCCATTGTAAGTCTTAAGAACAAAAACTGAGGTTCCCTGGAGAAAAAGATATTTTGCCTGAAGACTATCCCCATCAACTCTTGCCTGAGTCTCCAGCCTGCCCACCTGCCTTATGGATTTCAGACTTGCCAGTCCCACAATGGTGTTAGCCAGTTCCTTAAAAAAATGTAAAATGTTTTTCTCTTTTTCTGTGTGTGTGTGTGTATGTGTGTGTGTGTCTGTATTCTCCTACTGGTTCTATTGCTCCAGAGAATGCTGACTGATATAGTATGTAACAATAATTTTAAGCAAAAATTATTTTAGATAGCTATGTTAAATATTGCATTATACAGTTTATTTTAAATACATTCTATTGTGTATCTTAGCTATTCATAACATATAGGCTTTTATTTTTACCACTTGAAATGCTAATTTTAATGAGGAAAAATTATGATTTTCCAATAAATAAAATGGAATATATAATATTTGAATTTGAGGAATAAATGTATATTAAAATGTAAATGGAAATGTAACTATTATAGAATCAAAACAGATAAAAATGTTTTCATAAAATCACAGAGTTTCTGTGTTTTGTTTATAGAAATCAAAGTTTGCTTTTTATAATTATTCCCCAACCATTAAAATATTCAATGGTTTCCATCTGTGGCCAGGCGTGGTGGCTCAAGCCTGTAATCCCAGCACTTTGGGAGGCCGAGATGGGCGGATCACAAGGTCAGGAGATCGAGACCATCCTGGCTAACACGGTGAAACCCCATCTCTACTAAAAAATACAAAAAACTAGCCGGGCGAGGTGGCGGGCGCCTGTAGTCCCAGCTACTCGGGAGGCTGAGGCAGGAGAATGGCATGAACCTGAAAGGCGGAGCTTGCAGTGAGCTGAGATCCGGCCACTGCACTCCAGTTTGGTCGACAGAGCGAGACTCCTTCTCCAAAAAAAAAAAAAAAAAATTCAGTGGTTTCCATTTGTAAGCATTATTCTCTAAAAGATATATTGTTACTCTATATATTTATTCAAAATAAATAAGAGAAAGTGAATATATTTGTCCCTAAATTTTTTTATACATTGGTTTTTGAAGTACTTGTGAGAGCCTCAGCAGATACATAAAATTCTTAAAAGGTTTTAAGACATAATTTGTATACCGTAAAATATACCTGCTGTAATTGTTAAATTCAATTATTTTTAATAAATGTATATAATTGTGCAACCTCATCACAATTCCATGTTGGAACACTTTTATCATCCCCAAAAGTTTTCTCATGTCCATTTGCAGTCACTCCTCACTCCCATCCCCAGCCCCAAACAGCCACTAGTCTTGTTTTTGTCTCTATAGAATGCAAACTTTAATTTTAGCAACTTCTCTATGGAGCTGAGATCATATTGAGGCAAATATATAGAATTATATTTATACCTTTTATTGACTCATTCATTTATTCAACAAATATATACTGAGCACCTATTAGATGGCTTATACTGTGGTTGATATACTTTATGTATATCATGATATAAACAGAAAGAAGAATGCATGAGTTGAAACTAAAAATTCCATGAGGCAGGGGAACAAAGTAGATAAGCTCCTTGCCTTATGGAATTTTCATCATGAGTATAAATTAAATGATACATAGCTGAGAGTATAAGCAATATAAATTAGTATAGTCAAAATCACCACAGCATTGCCTAAACTCAGTGACTGAATCATGCACATGCTCAGATATCTACCAACTCTTACATTTGTGAATACAGTATGTCATCAGATATTCTTAAATTATACCATTTTATGAAGAATAATTAAATAATTTCTTTTAAAAAACTTTTTTGGAGAGATAGGGTCTCACTTTGTTGCCCAGCTTGTCTTGAACTCCTGTCCTCAAGCAATCTTCCCACCTCAGCCTCCCAAAGCACTGGAATTTTAGGAGTGAGCCACCATACCCAGCAAATATTTTTTAATTTTTGATTTAAAAACCAGAAAAGGCAACATATACTCAATTACTTAATGACTGCTGTACATAAATCTCTGTAGCACTTCTAACTCTAAGGTTTTGACCCTTAACAGTGTATTTGTTAGTCCTGTTACTCATGTTAAACATCATTTGTTTATTGGTTAATTCAACAGACATTCTTTTTGCTTTTGCTAAATACCAGGCACTATTCTGGATGCTAGGAAATTATCAGTGAACATAAACAGAGTTTCTGCTACTCTGGAGTTTACACTCTAGTGGGAGAGACAGACAATAACAAACTAGAATAAAAAAATACATAAAGAGAAAAATAAAGCAGAATAAGTGAATAGATAGTGATGGAAGATGAGAAGGTGGCTTATTTAAGTAGGATGGTCAGGAAAATTACTTGTGAGAAGGTAACATTGGAGCAAAATCCGAATGAAATGGTGGTGTCTGAAGGAAGAACAATCTAGGCAAAAGATTTTCTACAAAGTCCCTGAAGCAAGAACTTACCTGACCAGTTTGAGGGACAGCAGGAAGCCAACCAGTCTGACACTGAGTGAGAAAGGAAGGGAATATTAGATATGAGATAAGACAGGAAGCCAGGGACTAGCTCTTGAGTCCCTTGTATACCATGCCAAGAAATTGGGTTTTATTCTGAGTGACATGAGAAACCACTGGAGTGTTTGGAGGAGGAGAGTGACATGATCTAATTTCGTGTTAAAAGGTTCACTCTACTGTGTAGAGAATTGACGGCTCTAGAGGAGGGAGCAAGGGTGGAAACCAGGAGACTAGTTAAAAATATATTGCTTGGATGATGACTTCGGGCTGGGGTAGTAGTAGTGGAGGTGGTATGAAATGGCTGGATTCTGGATAATCTGTATTTTGAATATAAAGCCAACAGAATTTGCTGATATATGAGACTGGAGTTGTAATTGAAAATCAGATTAACATCCAACATTTTGTCCTAAGCAACAAAAAGGATGGCGTTGCCATTAACTGAGATGAAGAAATCTGTGGGGCAAGTTGGTTACGGGGTGTTAGGAGTCAATAGTTCAGTTGAGGATGTTTAGTTTGAGGTGTCTGCTACATATCTAAGTGAAGATGTTGAGTAGGCTATTAGATTGAGTCTGGAATTCATGGCAAAGGTCAAGGCTGGAGTTTTAAGACTTGTCTATGTAGAGATAGTATTTTAAAGCCATCAGCCTGAATGAGTTCACTCAAGACACAAATGTAAGTAGAAGAAAAGAAAGAGGTCTTGGGATTTAGACTTGGATAACTATAATGTGTAGAGGTCTGGGAGATGAGAAAGATCCAACTAAGGTGATTAAGCAAGAACAGCCAGAAAGGTTGATAAAGAATAAAGAATGGTATTCCTGAAGCCAAGTGAGGATAATACATCTCAACATATGATTGCTATTACAGAAGAGAGACGATGAATTAAAATAACTGTCAAAAATAGTTACTAATATTTTTTGAACTGGACATTTCTCAGGATTTATCAGCTGTTGAGAACAAATTAGATCAAGATAACATTAGTACATTTTATTAGCTCTCTACTTTTATTTTCTGATGTTAGACCCTTATGTAGCCCCCTACAGATGTGAATAGCACAGGCTGTGCTGTATTCAAAAACCTTGTTTCTCTTTGGAAATTATTTGTGTACTAGGAAGTTATATGTTTATCGTGCCTTTTGTTTTGTTTTGTTGGAGATGGGGTCTCACTATGTTGCCCTGGCTGAAGTGCAGTGGCTATTAAAACCACCACTGCAAAATTATAACTGAGACAGCAAAAGAGATCTGACCTAACCAACTCCATCTTGCTTCTAACATCCAAGCTGTCCTTGTTCATTCCTGGGCATAGGCTTAACTAACTTTGGGAGGAACTTAGAGTTTCTAGTTTGAAACAAAAATGGTAACAACCCTTTCCCAAAACAAATCCCCTTCCTGCCTGGGGATTAGACTTCCTTTGCAAGACTAACAAATTAGCCACAAGATTAGAAATTATGGTTTGCAGCTGGAGCCTGCAATGGTCTCTCTCCCCAGATTGTTCCTGATAACATCATTATTGTAAAACCTAAGATTAGTGCTTAAGGTATTTTGCAGACACTGCACTCGATGGGTCAGCTGACACCACTCAGATGGATAAACTGGCTCATGGTCTTGTGGCCCCTACCAAGGAACTGACTTAGCACAAGAGGACATCTTCAACTTTCTACGATCACATCTCCAGAACTACTGACTCACTGGCTCCCTAACCACCAAATTATCCTTAAAAACTCTGATCCCTGAATGCTCGGGGAGACTTACTTCAATAATAATAAAACTCCGGTCTCCTGGACAGTGGGCTGTGTGTGAATTACTGTTTCTCTTTTGCATTTCCCTTGTCTTGATAAATTGGCTCTGTCGAATCAGCAGGCAAGGTGAACCCATTGAGTGGTTACACTGTTCACAAGTACGATCATAATACACTAAAAACCTTGAACACATGGGGCTAAGTGATACTCCTTCCTCAGCCTCCTGAGTAGCTGAGACTCCAGGTGCATGGCACAGCACGTGGCTTCTATTTCTTTATTAAAGGTCAATTCTCCTATGAAGTTTCTTTCTTTCTTTTTTTTTTTTTTTCTTTTTGAGACGGAGTTTCACTCTTATCGCCCAGGCTGGAGTGCAATGGCATGATCTAGGCTCACCGCAACCTCCACCTCCCGGGTTCAAGCAATTCTCCTGCCTCAGCCTCCCGAGTAGCTGGGATTACAGGCATGTGCCACCACATCCTGCTAATTTTGTATTTTTAGAGACAGGGTTTCTCCATGATGTTCAGGCTGGTCTCAAACTCTCAACCTCAGGTGATCCGCCTTCCTCGGCCTCCCAAAATGAGGAATTACAGGCATGAACCACTGCGCCCAGCCTCTCATTCTTTTTCTAAATAGACTTCTGTTTGGTCCATCTTTAGGCTTGCTTGACATGCGCAGATATTTTTGAACTGCAGCAGTGGATGCAGCTGGACTTATTTTTCAGATGATTCCTCAGCAAATAGACTTCAATTGAGCCTTTCTTATCAGTTTGTCAGAACATGTCCAAACATATTTGAACTGCTAGCTGTTTCTGGCTATGCACCAACCACAATCTGGATTACATTTTCTGTAAGGGTATGTATAAAATACAATGGAAAAAGTGCTGTAAGAAAGCAGACAGGACAGAGGAACTAATTTTTCCTGGGAGTAATTGGGAGAGCTGGAAAGTCAAGCAATAGGAAAGTTTTTATGTAAAAGCTCTGACCTTGAATTTACCTTTTATGTAAAAGTAGACCTTCAAAGATATGTGTGATTTTGGCAAATGAAGAAAACAGGCAAAGCATTGTAGGTATAAGATACATGAACAAAAGCATGAAAGTATAAAACTATAAATGTTCAAGAATAAGCAAATAGACTTATTCCTAGAGTACAGAGTTCACCAATGTGATGAAAATAGAAAAATGGACCTAGTTAGATTGTGAAGCTTTTTGCATTGTGCTAAGAAGTTCAAGTTTTATTCAAAAGGTAATGAGAGCACTGAAGTTTATTTTTTTAAGGTTTTTAAGCTGGATAGTTGCATTATTTATTGAGTCTCTATTTTAAGAAAAATAACTGGTTACTGTGTAGATAATAGAAAGATGAGAACTATTAAAATAGTTGAGAGAAAATGAAGAACAAAAGTAATGGAGCATAGCACTGGGATGGTGAAGGGCTAAATGTGATGAAGACTTCTTAGACATAGAATTGACAAGATTTACTAACTGTATGTAGTTAGTGAAAGAAAATTGATTCTGGGGTTGCCGTGTTGAGAACTGTGTAGATGGTGGGGCTACAGGAAATAAAAAAGTAGATACAGATGTGTAGAAAGAGATAGTGAGTTAAATTTTGAACTAGTTGTATTTAAAGTATGTATACTACCTTCAACTACTGGTCTTTAAAAGATTACTGGAAATATGGACCTGGAACTCAGAAGTGAGGCAAAACTTACGTATATAAATGTGAGAATTATCAATATAAATATTAGTTGAAGTCATGAGCATAACTGGGTTACCTGGGGAGTAAGAAGATAATGAATATTTGTTAATTAATTAAACACATTTCTAACAAAGAGGTACTATGCTCTAAGGATTGTGACAGGAACTGAGAATATTATGAAAAAGAGACAATTTATTTTTTATTAATGTGAAGCTTTATTACAATCATGCGAGGACATAATTGTCAAACAACAAAGTACCTAATAAGTGAATTACATATTTGATAATTGCCTGTGAAGGAACTGTACATAGAGCTTAAAAAAAAAAAAAATCTTACAGCAGGACCCAAAATAATTTTCAGGGATCAAGAAAAGATTCCTGAGGAAATATGTTTTGCGATTTGGAGGATGAATAGAAGTTAAGCAAGCAAAAGCAAATAGGCATTAGAGGGAGAATTCCAGGCAGAAAAAAAGTTTCTGCGAAGTCCCAGAAAGCAGAAGCAATGTAGAAGTTAGCAGAACTGAAAACAGGCCAGTGTGCTTACAGCACAGAGGGAGCATATTTTCTGAAATATGATGAATTCGATAAAGGGAAAACCTCATCCTACAAAATATCTAGTAATTCTGAATAAAATATAGCAAACATCCTTTTATAAGCATATCAGGACTTGCAGTAAATTCTTGGGAGTCTATCAATCTATGATTTATTAAAAATTATAAACATAATTCTCACATAAATGTGAAGTTAGGATGTGTTAAAGATTTATTTAATTCATTAATAAGAGAATGAGCAGAATGGTAGAGCTTGGTCAAAGAATTAGAGGAATAGGGGTTTTATAGTCCACCAGGAAATATATGCTTAAATAAATTTGTCAGATTAAACACAGAATTAGTTAATGTCCTGTAAACCAATAAAACCATAATCTTGGGAGTTATCTTTTCTATGAAATAGAAATAATTTGCACATCTTCTATACAAATGCCAATAAGTTAATATGTAACTTTATAGGTTCTGGGTCTTAATAAATAACATGTCAAAGTATCTTCCCCTAAAGAATAAAATAATCATTGGATAGACCCTTTACACAATGCCCCAGTATTGTACTGAATAGTCATATAGATCCTATCACCTAATTTTTAAGTTTTTGATATATTTTTTTCTTGACAGGCCCCAAACAAATATGAACCTCAAAGCAGGAGTAGTAAACATAAATTCCATGATAACAAGTACTTTATTTTCTGCTCTATCTCTAGTGCCTCTAAAGTGGTTGGTATAGTAGACATTTAATAAATATTTGTTGAATAAATGAATAAATTTATATTTTAGTTCATCTGAGCATATTTGCTGATTTTCATAAATGGAACTTAAATTTAATGGCCACATAGGAACAGGGGGCTAGGGCTTGGGCCTGTGAGAAGTAGGAATTTAAAACTGAGACTCTCTTAAAAAGCCAAAATACTTTTATTGTCTATACCCAAAGAATAAAGACAGATAAGAAAATATAAAGCTACCAGCAAAGATAGTCTGTTTATATTGTCCTAGCCTCTAGATTATAAAAATGTTTTTTCCCCTGAAAATTCATTACTACAGATTTTCCCTCATATGAATTTTATACTACTTTCATATTCTAGGAACACCAAAGCCAATAAATTGACATAATAAATGATCTTATTCTGGTGACATTTCTAAGGAATCTGCCAGAAGCAAACACAAATACCAAATGTCTCCAGAAGGATACACCCTTATCCCAAGATTGCCACAATAAAAACCCCACCAAACACAAACTCACAATCAAAAATTACAAAGCACACCAATACAAAAACTGCCATGAGCAAAAGTTGACAGAAATAATAGTAATAAACAGCAGATCTAAAGAAATAATTCATAACACTATTTAAAATAGCAGAGATCAATAATAGGAAAGGTCCAGGATAGAACACTCAATGTATGTTTAATAATAATTCTAGCAGGAAAGAGTAATGGGTATGGGAAGAGGAATATTCAAAGCAATAATGTTAAAGACTTTTACACAAGTGATGGAAGACATAAATCCTCATATTCAAGAAACACAGTGAAAGCAAAGGAAATAAGGGTTTGAGATGAAACCAGAGATTCAAAAGGAGTAAACTATACTGAAAATAAATAAATAAAAGAAACAAGAGAGTGAGACAAAGCCCGGATCATGTAAAGCTTTTCTAGCTATCTTTAAAAGTTTGGCTTATATCAGCAAGTGAGAAACCACTCATTTAAAAGGAGTCTTAAGTGCAGAAGTAAGGTGATCCAATTTTACTTGAAAAATAGCCATTTGACAATTATATAAAAATGGATTGTAAAAGAGCAAGATTACTTACAGGGAAACCAGTTAGGAAGTGATTATGGGGAGAAATTATGGCAGGCTGAACTTGGATGGTAATGGTGAAAACAGAGATAAACAGACATTTAGGGAGTATAATTAGCAGGATTTGATGGTGGAGTGCATGTAAAAGTGAAGAAGAGAAACGAATCAAGAATGACTTCCAATTTTCTGGCTTGTAAAGCTAGATAAGCAGTGATAACATTTTCTGAGTTGAAGAATATTGTATGGAGATTATGTTTATGGAAGTAGGATGGAGATTATGAGTTTAATTTTCAACAAGAGGAGTTTGAGGGGCCTTTGAGACATAAAGGAGTGAAACCATGGGATTGCTATAAGAAAAGAGTGGATTGAAAAATAGAAGGTAGTAAAGACGGCAAAGAAGGAAAAATCAAAGACGATGGAGAAAAATGAGTAGAACCTGATGACATGAAACACAAGGGAAGAAAGATATAAGAGATTTTCAAATACTATATGAAAGCAAAGAAGCATACACACTGCAAAGATGGCAGTGGAATTAGCAAGTAGCAAGTCACTGATTATCTTAATGAAGACCACTTGCTCCCATTTATAATAAAACCTCATCAGCATGAATAAAAAGAGGAGCACTACTTTCAAGTGAAATACCACTGTGGAGATATCATTTTAATAAATGTCACAGGTCTTAATTTATTCTGGGAACAATACAAACATTGCCATGTTTTAAACATTCATACTAATAGAAAAAAACCTTGAATACCACCAGTGGTTACCAGAGTAGTTGACAAAAACAAAAAATCTCAATAAACAACAAAAAACCAGTCTGCTGGAAATTGAACTGCTAGGTAAATTATTTACTACACTGCATATGTAGGGATTAAAAATGATCACAAGACATCTAAACAGGGAAGTAGAGAAAAATACCTGAAGAATCTACTTATAATAAGATCCAAGTTAAAGAAAAGTGACTTCACTTTGAAATGATGAGAAAGCCATAGCAAATGCACAAAACAATGTAGAGACTAGCTTACATTCTATTAGCTCATTAACAAATACTTATTAGACATCTACTGAGAAAGGCATGAAGAAAATAGAGTAGAATGTGCTTGAGTGGATATGGGAGGGAAGTGGAAATAGGTTGGGGATCACAGATGTTACATGTCATATTTGGTCATTTAAAAAAAAAAAAGCCGACAGATAATGGTTTTTTAGAATCTGTCAAATGAGATATTAAGTGTGTTAAAATGATCTTGCCCACTCATAGGTGGGAACTGAACAATGAGATCACTTGGACTCGGGAAGGGGAACATCACACACTGGACTTATCATGGGGAGGGGGGAGGGGGGAGGGATTGCATTGGGGAGTTATACCTGATATAAATGATGAATTGATGGGTGCTGACGAGTTGATGGGTGCAGCACACCAACATTGCACAAGTATACATATGTAACAAACCTGCACGTTATGCACATGTACCCTAGAACTTAAAGTATAATAAAAAAAAAAAAAATCTTGAAGAAAAAAATATATATATATATATTGTATACATGTACCCTGCTCCTGCGGTTTCTGCACCTAATATAGCGTTAGATTTACAGTAGACACCTGCTAGTAATTTGTTAAATAAAAAATGAGAGAATTGCTATTTAAAAAGTGTTCTTCATAAAAGCATCAGTACTGCCTATATATTCTAAACACTGTGAAATAAGGGAATGTCTCAGTTCTTCTATTGTTTTTTTATAATTGTGTAACTCTCAATAAAATAAAAATATTTCGATTTAAAAAAAAAAAAATGATCTTGCCCAAGCAACATCATTAAAAGATCTTCACATCAAAATGACTGTGTTAAAATGATTACCTCAAAATGGCTGCATCAAATTGTTTCATGTTATGTACCTTAATGGGAGATAAATTCAACTAAGTAAATGTTACTTGATTAAGAAGAATATTAAATGTCAGGTAGAAGAGTTTGGACTAACTTAGGCAAGAAGAAACTACTGCAGATTCTGAGTACAGAAATGGCATGCTATACATTGTATTTAAGGAATAATCATTCAGGTAAATTCAGATGGATGCATCAGGCTGTGATGTCTGGATGACACCAGCTATTAGGACTATCCTCTAATTCCTCTTGCTTAGATTCAAGGCTCTCCAAAGTGATCCTGTATTTCTAATTTGGCTTCCCTTACAAATTTGCCTATAGAGAGAGAGGGTACTGCTCAGTGGACACAAGCACCTGGACAGCTATATATCTTATTATAAATTAATAAATTGAATCCACGGTTTATATATGTAAAAAGAAATATTAGCCTGGCAGCAATAGTTGGATTGCAAACTTATCTTTAAATAATCTTTAAATCACAAGGAAAGGAACAAAGATATTTTCATCATGAATATTAAAATAACCTGAACTGAAAAATCTTATAAATTTTAAAAATTAGACTTTGAAATGTGCAACAAATACAAATACACATTATGCTAAGTGAAATAAGCCAGACCCAGAAAGAAAAATACTGCATGATCTCACTTATATGTGGAATCTAAAAAAGTCAAATACACAGAAACAGAGTAGAATTGTGGTTTTCAGAGCAGGGAGGGGAAAGAAACAGGGAGACATAGGGCAAAGGATACAAAGTTGCATTTATATAGGATGAATTAGAGATCTAATACACAGCAGAAGGACTACGGCTAATAATATTGTATTACAGACTGAAAATTTCCCGAGAGCACTGCAGGTTTTAGGTCCTCTTACCACATACACAAAAAAGTTGAATATGTTAATTGACTGTAGTAATCATTTCACTACGGAGATGTATTTCAAATCATGATGTCGTACACCTTAAATATACACACAATTAAAAAAAAAAAAAAAAGCCAGGTGCGGTGGCTCACGCCTATAATCTCAGCACTTTGAGAGGCTGAGGTGGGAGGATCACTTTAGGCCAGCAGATCGAGACTAGCCTGAGAATCATAGCAAGATCCCATCTCTACAAATAATAATAATAAAAAAAAAAAATAGCCAGGCATGGTGGTTTGGACCTATAGTCTCAGCCACTTGAGAGGCTACAGCTCAGTGAGCTGGAATCCTGCCACTACACTCCATCCAGCCTGGGCAAAAGAATGAGATCTTGTCTCTAAATCCTGAAGAAAAAAATAATCTCCAAAATACTATACTCATAGTGTCACACATTGGTCCACAACTTGCCACCTCAGTACCTGTTGCTCTTGTTCTACTGAGAGGCTTCTTCTACTCCTCTCCTCTTCTCTCTCACTCCCTGTCAATTTCTATTTTCTCATTACCTTCTTGAAAAACCAGCTTCTATACCACCTGCAACAATAAGCCCTTCCCAAATCCCCTGAGTCAGAGTTACTTTCTCTCTTTGGTCTCATAATTAGAACACTTAGCACTTTTGCCCTGTGTTACAGTTTGTGGTTGTACACATATCTGTCTCAGGAAAATGTTAGCTCCTAGAGAGTAGGAATCATCATCTGCCCAGAGTGGATGTTTGGTAAATGTGTACTGAATAGAATTATCTCAATATAGCAACATAACTTCATCATCCATACTAGTGCAGTCCAATAGATCTTTCTGTGATGATGGAAATGTTCTATATCTGCACTTTTCAATATACAGTAGTCATTAGCTACTGACACTTGAAATTGGGCTAGTGTGACTGAGGGGCTGAATTTTTTGAAATTACTTAACTTTAAAAAACTGTGGCTAATGGCCATAGTTTGGGATAGTACTATGACTGTGTGACAAATTTAGCAGGTGTGCAGCTCAGTCAATTCTGTAAAGTATCAATTAATTCTTTATTGTCAAGTACAGTCTAAACAATCGGTTGATTGGCAGGTTTTTCTTGCTTTACCTCACTGGCTTTGTGCTGTACAGACAGATCTTTCATTAACCCTGTATGAGCAGTCTGTTTACACTAAGTAAAATTTGTAGAACAACAACAAAAGCAGCAGCGGTTGACCCTGGCTCCAAACAGATTGGTATTTTAAGGAGGAAACAATAATCTAAGGGCATTAGAATAGTTAAGGCTTTTAAAAAAATATTAACTCCACATGCTAGGAAGTAAATTAAAATTTAAAAAGCAGCACTGGTTGTAATTCTCTGATTTGGGGAAAACAGGTTTAGAATTCAGTCAGTATGGTAGTGGTCATTTCTCCAGTGCTTGTTACAGAGACAGCTAGAGTTTATTTTGCCTGTTGTCCATCTCTCAGAAGTGTACTCCTTAGCCCTAGGGAGCCCAAGTGAAAAAGCAGGGGTTGCTCAGCACATATCAGTCCTCACAATCAGAGAAACAATTCAAAAGCCACAACAGAGGGAGTGGAGCCCAGTGGTTCCTTTGAATGTGGAGACAGCTCATCTGCCAGCAAGCACTTGTGTGGTGACTTGCTGAGAATCCCTGTTGCCAGGAACATCCCATACTCAGCCCATACTCAGATAAAGTCCCTAATTCTGCTGCCTTAGTGCTCTAATCCTTTCATTTTACAACTTATTTATAACCAAAGAGATTTCCTTTGGGTAAGAGGAGTCCTCTTTGGGCCAAGTTGATTATCATTACTTTGTTAAAAGATATAGCAACTTTGCAGGCACCAACCTCAAAGGTATTTCACTATGTGATTATCCTTGGTAGGTTCCTTTTTCTGACTGGTATAATAGCATTTTTGGCCTACTGAGTTTTTCATAGATGCTGACAGTACACAGAATACCTCCTCTCTGCCTAATTTCGCTATCTTATTTTTATACCTATTTTTATACATAAACTACTGGCGAGGGGTGGGGAACAGGCCTCAGAAAAGGACATTGAATTGGTGCAAAGGGGTCAATGGAAGAGTGATGTGGATGAGGAGGGTGGTAGGTCTGACCTCCACAAACTGTCTAGCCTTGTGGACTAGTTTTGTGGGAGGCTATTAGACAGGCCAGAGTTTATAATTTTGATTCTGTTCCAGCTAGCAATATGAACCTCGGCAAATAAAGTGTCTAGTACTATAAAATAAATAATAGCCCTTACCCAGCAGAGTAGTGGTAAGAAAAACATGCCTACAAAGTACGTAGCAGTATTTGAACTATCTTCACCACTAAACTATAAACTCCACAAAACCAAGGACTGTTTTTTTTCCCCACCATTGTAACCCTAGCAACTAGCACAGTGCTGGGCACGTAGTAGATTGAGTGAAAAATTGGATGGTTAGAGGAGAGAGGGCTAGAAAAGGACAGACCTGTTTAAAAGAGACAATGTAACATTCTGAAGCAAAAGGAGTAATTTATGGTGAAAACTGGCAGAAAGGAGAAGGAGAAAAGTGCTCACAGCCCCTGCAGTTGGTTTTGGCTTATGGCAGGTGTTGGGAGGCTCTGGAATCAGCTGCTGTGGTATGTACATAGGCTTGCCTGTGATGCATAGTTGCTGCAGTAGAATTATATCAAGTAGATTAATGGGAACAGTGTTTTAATAGTGGATGTGAGAGAACAGGAGGGATTAGAGCTGATCGGTTCATTTACAGGTAGACATGGAACCCCCTAAGATAACTGGGGAAATTTTTGAGAAGGGCTATATTTCAGCAACCTGGTTGGAGCTCCATAACTCAGTTCTTCAAAGTAAACTTGACCTTATTTTAGACCCTCTTCTATTTCTAGAAAGAAGATCTAGAACAGGTACTGACACTATTCTCAAGGTGTTCTATCATAGCAAAGTCACCTTCCAACATTTACTAAATTGTTTTAAAATTTAACATAAAGGCACTGGGACTTCCTCAATGTGAATACCGGTATTCCCAACCACCTGTATTTTGAAACTCCCCATGATGAGTGCTTTAATGATTTCTACTTTTTGTTCCTTCTTTATTTTTCCTTTATCTTTTCTTCTAAATTCTTATATTTTTCTTCATTTCTCCTTGTCTTTCTATGCCACAAGACTTCCAATGTAGTATCTAGTAAAGCCCTTAGGAAGTTGTAGTTTCTCTACCCATCCTGTACATTTGGAATGAAAGATATTGCCAATCTCTATTTTAGATACTACCTTATGGTAAGTGAGTTCAGAAAAAAATTTATACTTACTCAATTTCATTGTGGAGAGCGCAATTAGCAGCTACTTAAATGTGTTAAATGAAGCTATGTGGCCTGAGAGGAATAACAAATATTCGTCTAGATTTTCATTGATGCAAAGCTTGGTTTCATAGCTTATACATTAGTCTTCATGAATTTTAAAGAGGTAAGAACAAACAAAGAGGAACAAAAATAGAGAAGGTTAAAATTGGAGTGAAATGATACAGGGAAGGCTGGAACTAAAAGAGAAGAAAACCAACGTGTCACAGTTTGAAACTGAAGAGCACATTCACTCCAGGGCTTTAAATATCATGTTTATGCTGTTGATTTTCCAATGTATGTCTTTCCCCCCAAACCTCAAAATCACATATATAGCTCAAGCTGAATGTCTCCCTGTCACCTCAAATTCAGCATGTTCAGAATGAATGTAACATCACCTCCTCCCTCCCCAGTCTCTCTCTCTCCTGTGCCCCACCAACATCACGAAGGCCAAGGCAGAAATCTCTTCTCCTCCCTTAGGCCTGATTTTTCATAAAGCAAATCTGATCTTGTCACTCTGTTTTAGAAAACCTTCAGTGGTTTGCCATTGCCTTGGGATAGAATCCAGGGCTTTCTGTGATTTGTCCCGTGCCTATCTCTCTAGCCACTGGCAAATAGAAAAACAAATCTGGACGTACTAAAGAGAGACTTTATTCAGAAGGATTATTGCAAAGGGAGAGAGGTACTATTGGAAAAGGGTGAATCTGTGACCAAACATCTACAAATTTCAAGAATTGGGCAAAAAACAGTTTTCTTTAATACAAGTTAAAAAGAGCTATACAGAAGCAGGTACGAGGAAGTGGAATGAAAGTGCAGGGTGGCATGATGGGATAGTAAATAAGAGAATGTTATTCTGAGGCCAGCCTATTCTCAGGAATGGCTATCTGCTGGTGTTGTAGAAAACAAATGGGTTCTTGTCACACTACCAGGAAGAGTTAGGCATGCGACACTTTGAAGGATGAAGGAGAATGAAATTTATTGGGCAAAAAGAAAAAAAAAAAAAGGTAAACAGGAATCCTCAGCAAAGCAAGCAAGAGTCCTGCTAGGTTTCCTGCCTCATAGATTGAATACCAGGTTACCACATGGGAACAGGAGAATCCAGGCTCCTCTCCCCTGCAAAGGGAACAAACTTCCCAAGGCCCCATCCCAACCTCCCAATGCACAGGTGGGTGTTATTCAGAAATAGTCAGAAAAAGAGCAGTTTTCATCTGGGACTGACAGTCTGGTTTTTCAGCCTTAGGCTGTTTTAGGCTTCAAGGCAGGGTTTTGTGCGAGGGGGTGGGGATTGCCTGCCTCGTGTCTCTATTATTTCCCGCTCTAAAGAAGTACATTTAACTGCCAGCCGGTCGTGGTGGTTCATGCCTGTAATTCCAGCACATTGCAAGGCCGAGGCGGGCGGACCACCTGAGGTTGGGGAGTTCGAGACCAGCCTGATCAACATGGAGAAACCTGGTCTCTACTAAAAATCCAAAATTAGCCAGTCATGGTGGCAAATGCCTGTAATCCCAGCTACTCAAGAGGCTGAGGCAGGAGAATTGCTTGAATCTGGGAGGCGGAGGTTGCAGTGAGCCAAGATCATGCCATTGCACTCCACCCTGGGCAACAAGAGCGAAACTCCATCTCAAAAAAAAAAAAGTACATCTAACTGCTATTAGAATAAGGATAAGGATAAGGATGAAGACTGATCTTAAGTGCTTCCTGCTGACACGGGGTGCTGTTTTGGGACAACAGTAGTCAGATCTCCCTCAGAGGCTTATCTAATGGTTCCCGGCAAAAGGGGCCATAATCCAAGACTCCAGTTACATGACTGGAGTTTGATGGCCTGAAGGCAAGAAGAGACAAACTAGGTTATTGGAAAACATGTATCAAAGTGAAACAAGCAGGGGTAAGGACAACTAAAAATTCCTGAGCCCTTTTACTGGTTTGCACAGGGAGAGGGAGGCCAAAAGCCTAACCTTTCACCCTTTTGCTGGTATGTCAGGCTTCTTGGTTCCTTTCCCCAAGACCAATCCTAAGTCAACAAGTTTAAGATTTGAAAAATTAACTTTTCCCAATTTGGAGGATGCATCCGAGGGGAGTGTCCTGTAGTACAGAGACACAATTACCTATCAGTGAAGAGAGGACAGAGGAGGAAAAAAGAAGGTGTTTTTTTCAAAGGAGTCCTGGGGGTTCAGGGTACACTCCAAAGGGGTACAGACTGAAGATGAATGGCTACTCATCTAGAAAGAGGGAAGCAAGGCATCCCAGGTTCTCTTCCCTTCCTAGCAAATACCTATGGTACATGAGGGAGAGAAAGCAAAGCATTGCTCTTTCTTTCTTCTGTCTTTGTATCCCTGAGTTCTGGTGACCATGACAGGGTGCCACCCATGGGTGTTAAAGTGGCTTTCACCCATGTTAACAGGGGCATCTAGGGGGTAGAAGTATCCACTCTTTCCCACGTACACCCTATCTCCCCTGTTGTCAGTAGTCTTTGAATTCCCTAGACCTCATTTATGTCATGGACATTAGCGTGACCTTTATCCATGAAACGGGAAGCTTGGTTTAATTGGCAGAAATCAGTCATGCTCACCTATGCTGTGCCTTTTAACTTCTGTTATCATCTGCCTTTGAATCTCTCAGATCCAGTTTTCTTTCCTAGGGCTCTGACCCAAAGCTTAGAATTGAGTTTGGGACAAAAATGTGTCTTGCAGGGGGAGGTACATGGACTCCTCATAAGCCAAATAATAAGGTGAAGCTGTGGAATTGAGTCCTCCAACAAGGAAGAGAAAAGGATGTCTTATGACATGCCCAGATGCTGGTAGCTATGGTTATGCTTGACAGGATTTGGGTGCATGATGCCTGGCTTTGGTTAGCTCCCTTGGTCTTACTTTCCCTAAAAGGAACTCTCTGGGTGATGGGCATCCTATTTATTTCCATTACCTGGCAGGATTTGCAGGATAATTGCTCAGAACTAGGATGTTGATCCAGATTTTTACATTACCCATCCCTTTTGTTCTTTCTGAGCTGCAGCCAGAGACTGCTGGTTGGTTCACAGGAATAAGCAGGGTAAGTCTAAAATGTAGGCAAAAGCTTAAAAATAATTAAGAAGTTTAGAATTTAATGAGAAATGTATAAGTTTTGGAGCGTAATTTCTCTCCAGTCCTTATTTTTGGTTAAAATAAACAATCATGACAGGACTGAGTTGTTTGCAAAATAGACCTTATACTCGGCCTGATTATTTGCATAAAGCACAGCAAAAATAACTGTTTCTACATAGGGCTTTTAGATTGGCTTTGATAGATCTCTGTTCCACAAGGAATCTCAGATAAGACCTTTTAAAGCTGAGCCTAGCCATTGGTTTGTATCCTCAAATACCTGTAAGTTGGGTGATCCTTTCCTTTTAAGGTCCCAAGATAAACTTGGAGCTTCTGGGCCTGTTAGAAAGTGACATTCTTTACTGACCACAGGTCCAAAACCCTGTATAGGGACAGCATTGGGAAGGGTACGAGGACAGTCTCCCCATGGGGTTTTATCAGCTCTGCAAGTTAAGCTTGACTCCTTAAAGAAAAGCATACCCTTCCAGTCAAAGCCTTGGTAAAACAACCAGTTTCTCCAATCGCATCCTGTTGCAAAAGAAAATGGATTCTTATTGCACAGATGAAAATAACTATATTGCCATAAGTTAAGAATACTCACAGATAGTTTCCAAATTCTAGAGGAAACAGGCAGAGAGAAACAAACATGCTCCAAATTTTGTTCAGAGGAGTATACCTTACTCAATTATTAAAGGCTGTAAATATTTCAAAATAAGTTTCATTGACTCTAAAAAAACAAACAAGGATCAGCAACACTCCAAGCAAAAGTCAAAAAGATTGCTTCAGTTTTCTGCATTCAGTTCATTTAGTTAACTCTGGTTTTGTTTGATATTCGTGAACATTTTAGGTCTTTAGGAGTCCTATATGTTTCTCCTTTACTCCAATGTCACAATCTCCAAAGTTACCAGAAACTTGTATTTGAGAGCACCTGTCAGAGTCCTATAACTTATTATAAACCATCTTTTGAGAAGGATTAAAACAAGACATCAATTGCCTATGAATAACAAAATATCCAAATATCCAGGGTAGTTACAGTTAGAAACACAATTGACAAAGAAGTTTGGTTATTTCCATGGTTTACAATAAGTTAACATACCAACCTTATTTATGATTGATAGCATATACTCAGATATTAGAATTTTAGAAATGCCATACAATTTTGGAACATATATTAATATTATTCACCAAAATATAGCCTAAAGAAGATTGAACAATATGTTAGCAATCCCATGTACCTAAACATGTCAAATAATCCTGTTTACCTCTCTTTTGGATACTCCATGGACCCTCTGAAGCCTCCAAAAGCCAGGTGTCAGGAAAGAAAATTTTGAAGCTGAAGTTTGATTTTGAAAAGTCTGTTAAATATGTTAGAGGTTAAAAACACTTGATGTTATAAAATAGAATTCCAGATTACCATAAATTATTTTGCCAAAATGACGCAGAAATTTTAAAAAAGCAAAAACCTTTTATAATCCTTTACAAATTTTGCTAAAGAGCAGATTCATGCCTTAAGAGTACCTTGCTGTGCTTTTATTTCAATGTTTAATTTACAGAAAAACCATATAACTTTTTGAATGTAGTCAATATGTTCACACATGGAATTTTTGCAAGATTAATTTTTACAGTCCTTCCATCACTTGTTTGAACTGTTAGCTTTATTTTATCTAATCCAAAACAATACTTTAACCCTAGGCAAGAATTTATATTTCCATGCCTTCTTATAATCTTTTATTAAAAACATATTTTATTGTTCCCATACATCTCACATGTAAATTTATTCCCAGTAGTTTCAATTACATGCTATAATGGTAACTACTAGCAATTTTTAACTTTAGTGTAAAACCTGGTAAGTTTTTTTTGATTATGTGCTAGGTGCACCCAAGGTTTGATGCCTTCCAGCATAACTAAGGGCACGGTTAGTTCTAAATGTCCCCAGGCCTTTCCAGTTGTGAAGTAGGCAAGTGAAATAGTTCTCAAAACCCAAAAAGTGGTTTGTAATCTTAAAACATTTAGCAAACCTAGCACCTGACCTGCATAATTTAGTCCACCTATTTATATTTTGACAACATCTGCTTTTTGCCAATAATCTTTAAGGCTATTTTTCTCAAAGATTAAAGTCATGTGAACTGAAAGGTACCACAACTTTTATCTTCCCTTTAAAAAATATCTGATCTGTGCACTTATCTTCCTTTAGGCCAATTAACCAGAGCTCTTTTTATAGACATCACACTCACAACACATATGTTAACTACACAGGCAGAAGAAAACCCAGTCTCCATAAGATCTTTCATTTCCCAATCTCCTAATTGGATTATTGGCCTCCAGGTGGAGCCCTTTAAGAGATAGCACGAGGAAAATATGCAGTTCCTAAGGCCTAATAAACAGGCACAGGTGGGGCAAAAACAGATTTTGAGGGGGGATCAATCCACTTTTAATTTCTGGGGTTCCATAAGGAAAACAGGTCTCTCCCCTCATGTGTGCATTAAAAGTGGCAAGTGAAAATGGAGAAAAATAATTTAGTCAACTGAAAAACAATTTTTTTCTAGTGAAACAAAGTCCAAGAAAAGAAAAACGTAAAGTTCTTTTAAATCTACCTATAATTTGGATATCCATTTTTAATTAAGCGGAGCACTCCTTAAAAAAATCCTTTTAACTCCCTTACTATCTGACTCTAGCTGTGCCAAGTGGCCAATATTTATGGCTTTCAAATTTTGTTAAAGGCTCAGAGAAGGGAAAATCCAAGGTGGTTCGTGGAGGGGAAGAGAATTAACAAATAGCAGAGATCGCACAGATATCAAACCAGAAAGGACTCATTCCTTAAGCTGGGATTGAACCCAGGGCCACCATTGTAAAATGACAGAGCCTAGAACAAAGAATTGCCTGGTGGTTGCAGGTCTTGGTTTCAAGGACTTAAAAATGGAGGCCTGCAGCAAAGTCTGACCATACAGAAAATCAGGCAAAGCACACCAGATTGGCTATAGCTTAAGGCCAACCTCACAAATCCTTTCTTACAATTAAAACTCTACAGAAAATATAAACAGTAATCCCCATCATTCCCGGCCCAGCAAAACGTCTTCCAAAAGGAAAAAAAAAAAAAAAAAAGCCTCTCTTAAAAGTCAACTACTGTATAATATTATGCAGCCATAAAAAAGGATGAGTTTGCATCCTTTGTAGGAACATGGATACAGCTGGAAACCATCATTCTTAGCAAACTATCACAAGAACAGAAAACCAAACACCGCATGTTCTCACTCATAGGTGGGAACTGAACAATGAGATCACTTGGACTCGGGAAGGGGAACGTCACACATCGGGGCCTATCATGGTGGGGGAGGGGGAGGGATTGCATTGGGAGTTATACCTGATATAAATGACGAATTGATGGGTGCTGACGAGTTGATGGGTGCAGCACACCAACATGGCACAAGTATACATAGGTAACAAACCTGCACGTTATGCACATGTACCCTAGAACTTAAAGTATAATAATAATAAAAAAAAAGTCAAAAAAAAAAGTCAACTACTGACAGGGTAGAGAAAAGAAAAGACGCCTGGGGAAGACCCTCTTATTCTTATGCAAATGGTTCCTCTTGGCGAGGGGAAGGGGTGGCTCCCTGGACGTGGGGCCGGGAGCACACAGGTCAGCCTGCTGCTGGGCACCCTGGGGCCATGCATTCCAGTTCTGGCCTGGCCGGGAGGGGAGCTGAGGAGCCGACATTTCCCAACTCATCCCGCTCCTGCCTGCAGCCGTTGGGGTGGGGTGGTGTGCAGTTTCCTCTAACCTCAGAAGAGGTCCCAGGAGAAAATGACATAGAAATCAAAGGAAAAAAAAAATGGTTTGCATAGTACTCACCCTTCTTCAAGCTCCACGTCCGGACGCCAAAAATGTAGAAAAAACTGGGTTCTTGTCATACAACCATTAAAAGGCACACAGACACTTTGACGGGTGAGGGGGAATGGAATTTATTGGATGAAAATGAGAAAATATAAGAAAAAGGTAAACAGGAACCCACAGCAAAGCGAGACAGAGCCCTGCCAGCAGGTTTGCTGCCTGACAGATTGAATCTCAGGTTACCACACAGGAACTGGAGAGGCCAGGCTCCTCCCCCCTGCAAAGGGCGCAAACTTCAAGAGGCTCCAGCCTGCCCACGCCAGTGCGCAGGTGGGCATTATTCAGAAAGAATCAGTCGGGAAAAGGGTGGGCTTCATCTGGGACCGGCAGTTTGGTTTTTCAGCCTTCAAGCTGTTTTAGGCTTGACGGCGGGGTTTCTCCGGGGACCCTTGGCTGCCTCCTGTCTCTATCGCTCACACAGGCTGAGGGTAGGCCAAAGTTCAGGGACCTGGGGAAGGGAGAGAATCTTAACCAAACTTTGGTTAACAGGCATTTTGTTCCCATTGATCAGTAGGAACAAAATAGATAACCAATTATTGGGCAAAAAACAGAAATTTTTTGAAGGTTCTGTGTCTGGTTTTGTCATAGATAAACAAGGGGACGTCAGTGAGTCTTAACTAAGTTATAAGGAGAAGGGTGGTTCGTTGTAGTAAGTAAGCACTTTCTTGGAACACAAAGGGTGGAGGAATACTTTAACCTTCTCTGTTTTCCAGGAGAACAAGAAAAGTTTACCATTGTCACTACATTACTCGGTTCTCTCAGTTTTTTGTTGCAAGAAGACTGAACCTGAAATTCCTCACACAGGTGTTAATCTGTATTGCCACAGGCTAATATTTTCTCCCCAACTATTTATCCTGCTTGTTCCAACCCATCATTCAGCAAGCAACTTACATCTCTGAACTGGGTGCTGTTTCCTAATCCCCGAACACAGATAGGTGATTTGCCATGTATTTCCATTGAAAATGTTGAATTTTACCGGAACCCTGTGCTCCTGGAAAATAGAGGTGATTTGCCATGTGTTTCCATTGAAAATGTTGAATTTTACCGGAACCCTGTGCTCCTGGAAAATAGAGGTGATTTGCCATGTGTTTCCATTGACAATGTTGAATTTTACCGGAGCCCTGTGCTCCTGGAAAATAGTAACAATTAAGAAATCCTCCCTCACATTTGTGTTCCTGGAATTTGCTTATTGCAAGGAACCACCCTTCCCATCAGAAATTAGAAATGACTCATAGACGCTCCCATTGTTTTCTTATGGCAAGACAAAAGCCATCTGTGTTAATCAGGGTTCTCCAGAGAAACAGAACCAATAGGAAGGGTAGATAGATAGACAGATGATAGATAGATAGAGATATGAGGAGATTTATTATGTGAGTTGTCTCACATGATTATGGAGACTGAGAAGTCCTAAAATATGCCATCCACAGGCTAGAGAACCAGGGAAGCCTGTGACATAATTCAGTCTGATTCCAAAAGGCCTGGGAAACTAAGAGGGCTGCTAATGTAAGTCCCAGAGTCCAAAGACCTGAGAACCTGGAATCCTAATGTCAGAAGACAGGAAAAGATGAATGTTGCACCTTCAAGAGAGAGAGAGAATTGGCCTTTCCTCTGCCTGTTTTTCTATCTGGGCTCTCAATGGATTGACGGATGCCTGCCCACATTGGTGAGGGTAGATCTTCCTTAGCCTATTTTTAAAATATATTCTTACTTGTACCTCAGTACTTACTCAGATTATTGATTCAAATGCCAGTCTCTTCTGAATATACTCTCATGAACATATCCAGAAATAATGCTTTACCAGCTGCCTGAACATCCCTTAACCCAGTCAAGTCGACATCTAAAATTAACTATCATAGCCTCCAGATTCCCATTCTTTGTTTCATGAATAGTGGAACTGTTTGCCCCGTTGGTCAATAGGAACAAAATGCCCATCAGTCTGACTTGAGAAAACTTTAGTTGAGCTTCTCTCCTTTCCACAGGCCCCTCAACTTTGAGCTCATGTTATACTGGAGTAGTACTGGTTACAGTAAGTAGCTAGTCAGGCATAAACAGGGCAGGAGAGGGCTCCCCCCCACACACCACTAGGAAAGTCAGGTGACCATCAGATGATGGTCAGGCAGTTGTTAACTGTTTCTCTAAAATAATAATTTGTCACAGCCGGGACCAGGGACAGGCAGTCTTCCTATATTGATAGGAAACACTTAAAACTGGGAATCAGCAGCTTCCTGATAAGATCTCAGGAGCTGGGTGAATGGGCTCAAGCATGCACATTATGAGGCAAAATGGCAGAGTATCACCTTCCAAGGACATTCCACAGGTAAAGAGACAACGCCTCAAGTCAGTATGCCTACAACTCCAGTAAACACATTGCACATGCAGGCGGCCCACCCCAAGGGAAGAATAAAGGGAAAAGGGATGCAAGACACTGGAAGTAGGCCAGCATATAAAACCCTAAATCAAAAGGTCAAACCACGCACTTGTCCTTCAAGTTGCCTGCTTGGGCCTCTTCCTTTTATTGTTACTCTAAAGCTTTTTAATAAACTTTCAATCCTACTCTAAAACTTGCCTCAGTCTTTCCTTCAGTCTTATGCCCCTCAGTCAAATTCTTTCTTCTAAGAAGGCAAGATTTGAGGTTGCTGCAGACCCAGATGGACCTGCTACCAGTAACAGTACTATTAAGTAAATTCTATCTTTGCCACCTTTAATTAGTATCCAGCTTCATTTTTTCTCTAACTATGAGAGACTGCTTTACCCGGAGGTCAGTCTATCTTAGGAAGGGCCACTAAGAGGGGGTTGTGTGCTGGCTCTGGCTGAGGGTGGACCAAAGTTGAGGGCATTTCAAAGGGAGAACAAAGGAGTAGTAAGGGGAAATGACTTGGGCAGGGGATGGGATAGGGATGGAGTTGAAGGGGCTTGAACAAAGTTAGAGACGTGAAAAATTACAAAAAGCAGCTAAGGGTGTTGGTCAGTGTCAATGCAGTTAGGCCATCTGTGTTTACTAATTGACACATACCTAAATTAGGCCTGTCTTCCCACAGACACTAGGAGACAGGGGCTCTCTCCTTCCCGATGATTATATTTCAAAGGAATGGCTCTCAGATCATGAGAAAGATGTTCCTGGGTTGTAGAAGATACATATATGTCTCAAAGGGACAGAAAAAGGGTTTGCAGTGTACGTTATTTTTAAAGTAAATCCTTCTAAGAAAAGGGAGGTCAGGGGCCTGTAGTTAGTTTTGGGTTGGAACATTCAGGAAAATTTTTTGGCAGCATTGAGCTTTCTCATGAGGGAACTTATGGGTGCTAGGGTCATCATCCTAAAGACATGGCCTTGAGCTGTTAGACACTAAACTAGTGTTTGTTCAAGTCTCTTGGTATGGAGGGGGAGAGATAGATAAAATCGTTTGTGCTGAGAGTATACAGCTTTCATAGAACAAAGTTGAGGCCCAGTTAAGAATGGTCAGAGTAGCCTGAGTAAATTTTGGTCAAGAAGATAGTCTTTGTTATGATGTACTGTCAGATCATACCACATCCACACACTCATCCTACTCCCCAGTACTGTTTTTTTTTCTAGACTTGTTCACTTCTCCCTACAAAAGTAAAGCCCTTTTCTGCCTGGCTTTTGAGATGCTTGCAGAGGTCAGCATATTCCCCATTGTAATATCCATCCACTTCTTCTGTCATAGTTCTTGTCCACCATCTTGCAATAATCCTTTGGAATAAAGCCTGGGTTTATTTTTTATTTGACATCATAGCACTCAATAATTATCATCTTGTATTGTAACTACTTGTTTCATGTCTGTCTTACTGTAAACTCCGTAAGAACAAGGACCATATCTGTTACCCAGTGTTTAGTGTAGCATGTAGTATCAAATAGGTGTTCAATAAATATTTATTGACTGAAGCACTTATGAAAAGATTCTGTATTGAGAATGTATTTATAATTATAATACTATACACAGAGTTATGTCATTCTCCTCTGTATATTGACCTCATTATCAAATATGAAGGTTTTTAAGGGGAAGGGGGAAAATAATGGTGCTAGTAATTTCCTTTGCTAAAGTTTACTTCCTTCAGTCACTGAAGAAGAACAGAGACTGATAGTATTACCTTTCTTTTTTTTTTTGTAGAAATATGAACCTTCCCCTTATAAATTATAGAGAAGAAAAAACTTTTCTGTTATCCTCCTACGTTCAGGCCCTGGGACCTGTAAATTAAGCTGACAAAAGCCATATGAGCAAAAGAAAAGGCATGCGGTTGTGAAGCCCGAGTGTCTGAGATAGGTCTCAGGTTAATTTAGAAAGTTTATTTTGCCAAGGTTGAGGACACATGCCTGTGACACAGCCTCAGGTGATCCTGACGACATGTGCCCAAGGTGGTCAGAGCACAGTTTGGCTTCGTACATTTTAGAGAAACATGAGACATCAATCAATGTATGTAAGATGAACATTGGTTAGGTCTGGAAAGGCAGGACAACTGGAATCGGGGAGGGGCCTTCCAGGTCACAGGTAGATAAGAGACAAATAGATGCATTCCTTTGAGTTTCTGATTAGCCTCTGTCTCCAAAGGAGGCAATCAGATATGCATTTATCTCAGTGAGCGGAGGGGTGACTTTAAATAGAATGGGAGGCAGGTTTGCCCTGAGCAGTTCCCAGCTTGACTTTTTTCCTTTAGCTTAATGATTTGGGGGCTCCAAGATTTATTTTCCTTTCGCAGTTTTTATTAAAGCTAATATTTTTATGTGGGTGAAGGCCTCACAGAAAACAAGTAAAAACTCAAAGAAGCAATTAGACTTGGGGGCTTATGCCATTTTAACAAAAGGAAATACATTGTAGACAACTGACTAGACAAAGAAAAGTGAGTTTCGTTTTCTAAGAGTGATAAATTGTGGGAAAGTGGTTAGGAAATAGATAGAGTAACTAATGGAAGATAAAGCTTGTCTTAGTAAGATTGGTTTATGCAGACTTAGCATTAACTATTATGTGATAAGTGTTGCTCTCCCCTTTCTCGTTCAGGGAGGGCACCTTTTTAAGGGAAAATTTATTCCTTGCTTTTAGGCAGATAGGGGAGAACAGAAAGCTCTTCCTGCATCTACTGTCTCTCAGTTTCCTTCAGCTCAAAATCATCTCTATGCCAAAGTAGCTTATTTTAAAGTGGAATATTCTGATCTTCTTCACGATCCTTAGCCATTTATAAAAGAAAGAATTTGAGGATTTTTGTTTTGAGATCTAGTTTGTTGTTATTTCTTTTGATCAACCTGAAGATATTTTTCATTTGTTCCTATATTTTAAAAGTAAGTTAAAAAGGTAAAATTTATGTTTTATTTTCCATTGTTTCCCACTGGAATAGACTACACACTTAACTGTACACTTTGGTAAACTGTTCAAATTAATCCCAACGATTATATTTAAGGTAAAGACCTATTTGCTGAATATTTAGCAGCCCACTAAAATCATTGATCTCACTGATATCATGGCTCAGTTTCCAGAGTGAGATTGATAATTAACAATGTAGATTAGTTGCTACAGGCGAGATCTTTGTGTGTTGATATGCTGGCTTTCAGCTCTCTTTTTAAGAGTGCTAATCACATTTGCATACTTTTTTCATCTTGAAGACTTTTATTGCTGTCTATAAACTTTGAAAATATCTTGAGCATAGCAGCAACTGTGCTCAATTGTTCATAGTCTTAGTTCCTTCGCACTTTAATTGTTAAATGAAAGCAGTATTGCTGAACAGAAAAGGCATACCTCAATTTGAAGAAAAAGAAAGACACTTGTATTTTGAAAGTAGCCAAATCTGAAATAATGTAAAAGATATTTAAGCAAATGGAATGGAGCTGCTTTGTGATTTAAGCTTTACAAAGGATAGCAACTAGAATTATTCAATATGAAGGTCAAGCTCAAGAAGCAGTGTTCACTTTTTAAAACAAATTTCTAGTTAACATGGCAAATATAAATACAGCACAATACAAGGGCAGAAGGAGGGGAGTGTCACAAGAAGGCCTACACTGTGTTTATAATCACAGCTGGCAATGTTTACCTAACTTCTAATCCAGTTAGTCAACCACTGTATTTCTATGTGAGCAAGATGATGTAGATTATTGAAAATATTCTATATCCAAAATAAAGCCAACAGGCTCATGAGAAATAGTTTTGACTAGGTTTATTTGATTTGGCAGAAAACAAAGAAAATGACAGCAAGATTTGAGTGGTAGTTTGAGACTTAGTTTTCCTACAAAAATATGGCAATTAATGTATTTTATTAGTACATTACAATGATTCCAGTATAATTTTTCATGACATAGCCAAGCATGGCTCAAGTATCTATAGTGGCTTAGGACAGACTGCAAAATGCATAGACCCCCTGGTGACCGAGACGGCTTCAGGTTCTGCTAGACCACCAGGCAGAGATATAGTTACAGAATACATTATTGTATGCCCAGAGAAGGAATCAGTAACAGAGAAAGAGAGAGAATAACGGGATATCCCTGCAGATGGTCAAAGCACATTGATTCGAGTGATATTGTATGATCAAAGCTAGGAGGTGTGCAGCATTCCAGGAAGTCTACCATAACATTAGAAGGTCCACGGGCTATAGGCAAATCCCAGGGATGAACATTACTGATAAGACAAAGAAGTCCCCAGTCCTATAGAGATCTGAGTAATGGGCTATAGAAGAGGAAAAACCTTTTTCCCCCTACCTATTTTAGGTTCATTGACTGGGACCTGTGAATTAGACTGACAAAAGATAAATTAGCAGGAGAAAAGCAAACAACGATTTGATTAACATGTGCCCCATATATACACATCGAGCAACAGACACTAATGATGTGAAACTCAAAGGGATGGTTAAAATGTAGGCTTATATAACATCTTAACAAAATAAAAATAAATATTTAGAGAAGTGGCAAAACAAAGAAAAAGGACTTCGAGTTTCTAGGAAAGTAAATTTGGGGAAGGTAAATACATGGGGGAAACTAACGGAAGATAAGGGCTAGTTAGTAACATTTGTTATGAAGATTCATCTTGGGGTGTCCCTAGGCTGCTGAGGGTCTAGAGTTGTCTGTGATGACTAATTTCAATTTTTCTTGGTTGAGTGGTGAGGGGAGACACCTTTACAAATTTATACCCTGCTTTTAGGCAAATAGGGGCAGGGCAGAGAGCTTTTGTATCTTGTTATCTGCTTCTTCCCAATGGCTTTTGCCTCAAGAAAATCCTTAAGTCAAAGTGGCACATTTTGGGGTGGTATATTCTGCTACTCTTCAAGGTTTATGAACAAGACTCAAGGAAATAGCAGAAGCCTGTTTTCAGAATAGAGGCATCTGGTTTACACTGGTCTAGCAGAAATGTCACTCACAGCTGAGAGATGGGCTAGAAAGACTTCATTACCTTCTGATTAAGGACAGGATTAAGGACAGGATTGGTCCTCCACTGTAGACTGAGGTTAATCAGTGCAGTTGTGGTGTGATTAAGGACAAAAAAAGTGAGACAAGGTCAGTGACATTCAGAGCCAGGAAACAAACTTCAAGAATTCAGAGTAAAGTCGAGCAAAGGATGCCTTTAATTTGTTGGAATTCATTATCTGGTATTTCATGAAAAAGATGTGAATGCTTTGAACATAGGTAGAGGACAGCCTTTTCACCTGCACTCTCAATTGCATTGCCACTTACTGGCTCATGGACAATTAAGGTGTCATTTTTCTCCCTTTTTTAAATCTGTTTCTTTCCGTCATTACTAGATCATTTCCATCATTATGCACACATGTGGCAATATCCCACTTTGCCACAATTCTCCTTCAATGTTATATCTCTTTGAGATACTTTTAATTTCCTTTGTTCCCCATTTAGCAAAACTGCCTTAAAACTCTCAGTACTCACTGTCTTTACTTCATCACCTTCTGTTATCTCTTGAACTCACACTAGTCAGGTTTTTATCGCCGTCACTCCATTGAAGTAACTCTTGACAAGTTTACCAATGATTTCCATGTTCCTAAATCCCACACTCAATTCTCAGTCCTCATATTATTTTCCTATAAGCTGCATTTGACATAATTTGATCATTTACTCCTTGGTTTCTGTCTCCTTCCCTTTTGGCTGCTTTTTCTTGGCATGCTTTGCTTGATCATCCTTATCATCCAGATATCTTGAGTCTTGGAACGCCTGGTGACTTAGTTCTAGAATTTTTTCCTTATATTTTCTTATTGTAAGACATGCGACTTTCTGCTTGAGGACTTTCTCTGGCCACAGGAGTGTGCTCCACCTGTAACTTGGGTGGGCTGTCACTGAAATTTAGTACCGTTAGAGCAGCCCTTAATCAATAATTGACAGAAATTAGTGGATAAATATCCCGACTTCTTTACTCCTTGGGAGAGATGACATTAGAACATGTTCTATAGTTTCTTGAAATTCTCCTTCAGCTTGATTGAGCTTCAGTTGCACACAGAAGTAACTTTTGTGTTTATTAATGCACGCTGTATTGGCTTTCTTTCCTTTTCTGTCTCACTTCTCTGTTTTCCAATTGGTGCTTCCTGGGGTCGCCTCTTGTTTAAAATTGGGCATTTAAACTTGGGCATTAAATAGATTCTGAGACAGAGATGTGTGTGCAAGAGGTTTATTGGGGAGTGATCTCAGGAATGACATTAGTAAGGTTGTGAGAGAAACAGGATTGGTCACAGTGAGAAGCCGAACTACAATGCAAAAGAAACACAGGTATTAGCTGACTCTGTGCGAAGCTTTATAACTAGGATGTCCTGCAGAGTTGAGGCAAAAGGGTCAGGGGCTTGTATCTTGCATAGAGCAGTCATTGTATGCAACTTGTCTCTGGGAAGGGGCTATAACCTAGACAAGATAGCTCTTATTGGCTAAGGGCAATTTTCAGAGAAGGACTCACCTGTGAGCCATCAGCAGCAATACTCCTGACAACTGGGAAAATGAACAAGAAGGGATGCTAATGGATCGGCAAAATTCACTACATTTTATCCCTGTGATGCTTGAATTTTATTGTTTCGTATGATAAGTTTGCTCATCTCGGGAAAGCTCCTTCAGGATTCAGGTTGCTCTATGTGGTATTATAAAAAATGTATTTGGCTTTTTAGCAATGGGTTTGCCACCAGAACACAGGTGTCATGAAAAGCACACCTAAAAGCCAAAATGGGAAAGGAAAAGGCTCATATCAGCATCATGATCATTGGACATCAAGATTCGGGCAAGCCCACCACTACTGGCCATCTGGTGGACAAAAGAACCATTGAAAACTTTGAGGAGGCTGCTGAGATGGGAAAGTGCTTTTTCAAGTATGCCTGGATCTTAGATAAACTGAAATCTCAGTGTGAATGTGGTGTCACCATTGATATCTCCCCGTGGAAATTTGAAATGAGCAAGTACTACATGACTTACTGACGCCCCAAGACACAGAAACTTTATCAAAAACATGATTACAGGCACATCTTAGGCTGACTATGCTGTCCTGATGCTTGCTGCTGGTGTTGGTGAATTTGAAGCTAGTATCTCCAAGAATAGGCAAACCTGTAAGCATGCCCTTCTGGCTTATACACTGGGTGTGAAACAATTAATGATTTGTGTTAACAAAATGGATTCCACTAAGCTACCCTGCAGTCAGAAGAAATGTGAAGAAATTATTAAGGAAGTCTGCACTTACATTAAGAAAATTGGCTGCATTCTTGGAAGAAGTGGCATAGGTACAAAAAAAGAAAAAAGAAAACAAAATTGGCTAGAACCCCAACACAGAAGCATGTGTGCCAAGTTCTGGTTGGAATGGTGACAATATGCTGGAACCAAGTGCTTAGCATGCCTTGAATCTAGGGATGAAAAGTCACCTGTAAAGATAGCAATGCTAATAGAATCATGCTGCTTGAAGCTCTGGACTGCATCCTATCACCAACTCATCCAACTGACAAGCCCTTTTGTCTGCCTCTCCAGAATGTCTATAAAATTGATGGTATTGTTACTGTCCCTAGTGGCCAAATGGAGGCTAGTATTCTCAAACCTGGCATGGTGGTCACCTTTGCTCCAGTCAGTGTTACAACTGAAGTGAAGTCTGTTGAAACGCATCATGAAGCTTTGAGTGAAGTTCTTTCTGGTGACAATTGGGCTTCAATATCTAGAATTTGTCTGTTAAGATGTTCATCATGGCAATATTGCTGGTGACAGCAAACATAATCAATCAATTGGCTTCAGTGCTCCGGTGATTATCCTGAACCATCCAGGTTAAGTCAGTGCTGGCTATGACCCTGTACGAGATTGTCACACAGCTCACATTGCTTGCAAGTTTGCCGAGCTGAAGGAACTGATTGATTGCTGTTCTGATAAGAAGCTGGAAGATGGCCCTATGTTCTAGAAGTCTGGCGATGCTGCTATCATGGATATGATTCCTGGCAAGCCCATGTGTGTTGAGAGACTATCCTCCTCTGGATTGTTTTGCTATTTGTGGTATGAGGCAGACAGTTGCTGTGGATGTCATCAAAGCAGTGGACCAGATTGCTGTTGAAGCTGGCAAGGTCACCAAATATTCCCAGAAAGCTCAGAAGGCTAAACGCATATTATCTCTAATACCTACCACCCCAGTCTCAATCAGTAGTAGAAGAATGGTCCCAGAACTGTTTGCTTATTTTTATTTTTATTTTTTTGCATGTGGCAGTTTTAAGTTATTAGTTTTTAAAATCAGTACTTTTTATTTTCTTTTTTCTGACTTTTATTTCTTAAGTTCAGAAAGTGTATGTGTGGATTTGTTACATGGGTGAATTGTGTGCCATGGGGATTTGATGTACAGATTATTTTGTCCCCCAGGCAATGAGCATAGTACCAGATAGGTAGTTTTTGATGCTCATCCTCCTCCCACCCTCCACCTTAAGTAGGCCCAAGTGTCTATTGTCTATTGTCCCCTTCTTTGTGTCCATGTGTACTCAATGTTTAGCTTCCACTTGTAAGTCAGAACATGCAGTATTTGGTTTTCTGTTCTTTTGTTAGTTCATTTAGAATAATGGCCTCCAGCTCTATTGATATCAATGCAAAGGACATGATTTCATTCTTCTTTATGGCAATGTAGAATTCTGTGGTGTACATGTACCGCATTTTCTTTATCCACTCCACCACTGATGGTTATATAGGTTGCTTTCATGTCTTTGCTATTGTGAATAGTGCTGGGATGAATATATGCATGCATGTGTCTTTGTGGTAGAACAATTTAATATTCTTTTGGGTTTATACTCAGCAATAGGATTGCTGGATCAAATGGTATTTCTGTATTAAATTATTTGAGAAATTTCCAACTGCTTTCCACAGTGGCTAAATTAATTTACATTCCCACCAGTGGTGTATAAATGTTCCCTTTTCTCTGCAACCTTGCCAGCATCTGTTATTTTTTGTTTTTAGTAATAGCCATTCTGACTGGTGTGAAATGGTATCACATTGTGGTTTTGATTTGCATTGCTCTAATGATTAGCAATGTTGAGTATGTTTTCATATGCTTGTTGGCTGCATCTATTTTGTCTTTTGAGAAGTATCTGTTCATGTCCTTTGCCCGTTTTTTTATTTTTTATTTTTATTTTTTGCTGTTAAGTTCCTTATAGATTCTGAATATTAGAACTTCGTCAGATGCATAGTTTGCAAATATTTTATCCCATTCTGTAGGTTGTGTGTTTATTCTGTTGATAATTTCTTTTGTTGTTCAGAAGCTCTTTAGTTTAATTAGGTCCCACTTGTCAATTTTTTTTTTTATATATTGCTTTTGTTGTCTGCATCATGAAATCTTTGCCAGGGCCTATGTCCAAAATGGTACTTCTTAGATTTTCTTCTAGGTTTTTCGTGGTTTTAGGTGTTACATTTAAGTGTTTAATCCATCTCAAGTTGATTTTTATATATGTTGAAAGGAAGGAATCCAGGTTCAATCTTCTGCATGAGGCTAGCCAGTTATCCCAGTACCATTTATTGAATAGGGAATCCTTTCCCCATTGCTTGCTTTTGTCAGCTTTGTTGAAGATCAGATGATTTAGGTGTGTGGCTTTATTTCAAGGTTCTCTAATCTGTTCCATTGGTCTATGTGTCTATTTTTGTGCCAATACCATGCTATTTTGTTTGCTGTATCCTTGTAGTATAGTTTGAAGTCTGGTTGGGTGATGACTCCAGCTTTGTTCCTTTTGCTTAGAATCGCTTTGGCTAGTCAGGCTCTTTTTTCATTCCTTATACATTTTTTTTTTTTTTCTGATTCTGTGAAAAATGTCACTGGTAGTTTGATAGGAATAGCATTGAATCTGTGAATTGTTTTGGGCACTATGACCATTTTAACAATATTGATTGTTCCTATCCATGAGCATGGAATGTTTTTCCATTTGTTTATGTCATGTCTGATTTATTTCTGCATTGTTTTATAATTCTTGTCGTAGAAATATTTCACCTTCCTGGTTAGCTGTATTCATAGGTATTTTATTCTTTTTGTGGCTATTGTGAATGGGATTACTTTCTTGATTTTTCTCTCAGCTTGGTGCATTGATTTTGTATCCTGAAACTTTGCTGAAGTTGTTTATCAGATCGAGGTGTCTTTGGGCAGAGACTATGGGGTTTCCAGGTATAGAATCATATGATCTGGGAAGAGAGATAGTATGACTTCCTTTCTTTCTTCCTATTTGGTTGCCTTTTATTTCTTTTTCTTGCCTGATGGCTCTGACTAGGACTTTCAGCACTATCTTGAATAGGCATGGTGAGAGTGGGCATCCTTGTCTTGTTCTGTTTCTCAAGGGAAATGCTTTCAGCTTTTGCCCATTCCGTATGATGTTGGCTGTGGGTTTGTTATAGATGGCTCTTATTCTGAGGTATATCACTTTGATGTCTAGCTTGTTGAGGGTTTCTAACATGAAGGGTTGTTGAATTTATTAGTATTGAAAGCCTTTATGGCATCTATTGAGATGATTATGTGCTTTTGTTTTTAGTTCTATTTATGTAAAATCAGTACTTTTAATGGAAACAACTTGACCAAAAAAAAATATGTTATAGAATTTTGAGACCCATAAAACAAACTTCAATGAGAAAAAAATACATATTATAGATATTTTCTAAATATATAAATATATTTCACATATTTATATAATATATTTAGCTAA
>NW_012114722.1:2082704-2138080 GCF_000951035.1 Colobus angolensis palliatus | reverse complement strand
ATTAATTTTATATAAATATATAAAAGTTTTAGATAATAAATATACATACTAATTTTATATTATATACATAAAGATTAACAAAGTAGATAGACCGCTAGCCAGACTAATAATAAAGAAAAGAGAAAAGAATCAAATAGACACCATAAAAATGAAAAAGGGTATATCACCACTGATCCCACAGAAATACAAACTGCCATCAGAGAATACCATAAACACCTCTATGCAAATAAATTGGAAAATCTGGAAGAAATGGATAAATTCCTGGACACATAGACCCTCCCAAGACTAAACCAGGAAGAAGTCAAATCCCTAAATAGACCAATAACAAACTCTGAAATTGAGGCAGTAATTAATAGCCTACAAACCAAAAAAAGCCCAGGACCAGACAGATTCACAGCCAACTTGTACCAGAGGTACAAAGAAGAGCTGGTACCATTCCTTCTGAAACTATTCCAAACAACAGAAAAAGAGACTCCTCCCTGACTCATTTTATGAGGCCAGCATTATCCTGATACTAAAACCTGGCAGAGATACAACAAAAATAGAAAATTTCAGGCCAGTATCCCTGATGAACATCAATGCAAAAATCCTCAATAAAATACTGGCAGACTGAATCTAGCAGCACATTAAAAAACTTATCCACCATGATCAAGTCGGCTTCATCCCTGGGATGCAAGGCTGGTTTAATATACACAAATCAATAAACGTAATTGATCACATAAACAGAACCAATGACAAAAAGCACATGATTATCTCAATAGATGCAGAAAAGGCTTTTGATATAATTCAATGCCCCTTCATACTGAAAACACTCAATAAACTAGGTATTGATGGAACATATCTCAAAATACTAAGAGCTATTTATAACAAACCTACAGCCAATGTCATACTGAATGGGCAAAATCTGGAAGCATTCCCTTTGAAAACTGCCACAAGAAAAGGATGCCCTTTCTCTCCATCCTCTCTCTCTCCACTCTGATTCAACATATTATTGGACGTTCTGTCCAGCACCATCAGGCAAGAGAAAAAAAATAAAGGTATTCAAATAGGAAGAGAGGAAGTCAAATTGTCTCTGTTTGCAGACGACATGATTGTATATTTAGAAAACCCCATTATCTCAGCCCAAAAACTCCTTAAGCTGATAAGCAACTTCAGCAAAGTCTCAGGATACAAAATCAATGTGCAAAAATCACAAGCATTCCTATATATCAATAATAGACCAACAGAGAGCCAAATCATGAGTGAACTCCCATTCACAACTGCTACAAAGAGAATAAAATACCTAGGAATCCAACTTACAAGGGAGGTGAAGGACCTCTTCAAAAAGAACTAGAAACCACTGCTCAAGGAAATCAGAGAGGACACACACAAATGCAAAAATGTTCCATGCACATGGATAGAAAGAATCAATATCGTGAAAATGGCCATACTACCCAAAGTGATTCATAAATTCAATGCTATTCCCATCAAGCTACCATTGGCTTTCTTCATAAAATTAGAAAAACTACTTTAAATTTCATATGGAAACAAAAAAGAGCCTGTATAGCCAGGACAATCCTAAGCCAAAAGAACAAAGCTGGAGGAATCACACTACCTGACTTCAAACTATACTACAAGGCTACCGTAACCAAAACAGCATGGTACTGGCACCAAAACAGATATATAGACCAATGGTACAGAACAGAGGCCTCAGAGATAACAACACACATCTACAACCATCTGATCTTTGACAAACCTGATGAAAATAAGCAATGGGGAAAGGATTCCCTATTTAATAAATTGTATAGGGAAAACTGGCTAGCCACAAGCAGAAAACTGAAACTGGACCCCTTCCTTACACCTTGTACAAAAATTAACTGAAGACAGATTAAAGAATTAAACGTAAGACCTATAAACCATATTAACCCTAGAAGAAAACCTAGGCAATACCATTCAGGACATAGGCCTGAGCAAAGACTTCGTGACTAAAACACCAAAAGCAACGGCAACGAAAGCCAAAATAGACAAATGGGATCTAATTAAACTAAAGAGCTTCTTCACAGCAAAGGAAACTATCATCAGAGTGAACAGGCAACCTACAGAATGGGAGAAAATGTTTGCAATCTATCCATCTGACAAAGGGCTAATATCCAGAATCTACAAGGAACTTAAACAAATTTACAAGAAAAAAACAACCTCATCAAAAAGTGGGCAAAGGATTTGAACAGACACTTCTCAAAAGAAGATATTTATGTGGCCAACAAGCATATGAAATAAAGTTCATCATCACTGGTCATTAGAGCAATGCAAATCAAAACCACAATGAGATACCATCTCACGCCAGTTCAAATGGCAATCATTAAAAAGTCAGGAAACAACAGATGCTGGAGAGGATGTGGAGAAATAGTAATGCTTTTACAATGTTGGTGGGAGTGTAAATTAGTTCAACCATTGTGGAAGACAGTGTGGCGATTCCTCAGGGATCTAGAATCAGAAATACCATTTGACCCAACAATCCCATTACTGGGTATACACCCAAAGGATTATAAGTCATTCTACTATAAAGACACATGCACACATATGTTTATTGCAGCACTATTCACAATATCAAAGACTTGGAACCAACCCAAATGCCCATCAATGATAGGCTGGATAAAAAAAATGTGGCACATATACACCATGGAATACTATGCAGCCATAAAAAAGAATGAGTTCATTTCCTTTGCAGGAACATGGATGAAGCTGGAAACCATCATTCTCAGCAAAATAGCACAGGAACAGAAAACCAAACACCTCATGTTCTCACTCATAACCGGGAGTTGAACAGTGAGAACACGTGCGCACAGGGAGGGGAATATCACACACTGTGGCCTGTCAGTGGGTGGGGGGCAATGGGAGGAAAAGCATTAAGAGAAATACCTAAGGTAGATGACGGATTGATGGGTGCAGCAAACCACCATGGCACATATATACCTATGTAACAAACCTGCACGTTCTGCACGTGTATCCCAGAACTTAAAGTATAAATATATACACACATACACACATATATAAATATATATATATAGAAACTGATTCAAAGACAAGAACAAGATAAAGGAATTGGAGATGGATTAGCATAGAGAAGAGATGCGTAAGGAACTTGTACATTACTGCTTTCAGATTTTTGATAATGAAGTTGTTAACCAATTGGACAAAAAACAGAAGGCAGTTAAAATTAAAATTGGGAAGATTTCACTTTGGTCAAAGGGTATATTTTTATTTTTATGTTTTAAATAACATTCTTCTATTCATTCACCAATCATTTTTGTAGCCTCCATTTTAATCTGGGCTATTCCAAGGTGCTGAAGTTTTTCAATGATGACCAGTCAGGATCTCAGATTCTACTGGACTTAAAGCTGGATGGAGCTGGATGTCAAGGTTATAAAATGCCAAGAAAAGGCCATTGAAACTCATTAAAGAGTCTCTTTGTGTTGGTAAAATAAATAAATAAGTAAGTTTCATATAAATAAATATACATATTAATTTATATAAATATATATTTATGAAATATATTTTAAATAAATATCATATATATGAATTTAAGTAAAATATATATATCATACAATATATATTTTTATATAATACATAATTTAATCTATTTGATCTTTGTACTCAGTTCTTGGCACAGATCATTGGCAATTCCTGAGTGATAGTAGTGCCTTTTGTTGTTCTTAATGAGTCTCTTTTAACATCATCTGAGTTTATGCTAATGAAGTGACTAAGCATTGAGCCCCTAGATAGCTTTAGGTAGGGGGTTAGTCACTAGAAAGACAAAACTCATGATTAGAGGGTTAGAACTTTCAGTCCCATCTCCTAACATCTGGCGAGGGAATGGAGGCTGTTTGAGTTCTCTGAAAACTCTTGGACAGTGGGATTCAGAGAGATTTGGAGTTGTTGAACACAATGAAATGCTAGGAGAATGGTGCATTCATAATGGGAATGGAAGCTCCATATGCCCCCCACCATAACTTGCCCTATGTATTTCTTCCAGTTGGCTATTTCCATTTTGTAACCTTCATAATAAACCAGTACACCTAACTAAACTATTCTCTTGAGTTCTGTGGGTTGTTGTACTCAATTATCAAACCTGAGGAGGTATTTGGGATTGTGGAAACGCCTGAATTTATAGCCAATTGGTCAGGAGTATAGGTGGTTCTTAGGTCTTGTAACTGGTATCTGAAGTTGGGGAAGTCTTGTGGGACTAAGCCCTTAGCCTGTTGTTTATGTGCTAACTCTGGGAGTTAGTTTCAGAATTAACCTGAATTACTGGACACCCAGTTGGTGTCAGAGAATTGGTTATTGGTGTCAGAATAAAACATGTACACAATTGGTTTCAGAAGTGGTGTAAGAGAAAACACCACCAAGATCTTGTCCTTTTTTCTTAGAAAACATAAAAAAAGAAGGTTAGTGGTATGAGTTCTTGGTGCTATAGCTGTTTTGAGGCCAAAACTGATACTCATAATCCGTCTTTTTTCATATTTACTAGATTCCCTTTACCATCAGTTAGTACCCCTATTGATCCAGGGGGCTTACCTGGTGAGATGACCCATGATCTCTTCAATGGACTGAATTGTGTTCCTCCAAAATTCATAAGTTGAAGTCCCAACCCCAGTCACTTGTGTGACTGTATTTGAACATAGGGCCTTCAGGAGGTAATTAAAATTAAATGAGGTCATAAGCATAAGGACTGATATGGTTTGGCTATGTGTCCCTACCCAAATCTCATGTCTAATTGTGATCTCCACATGTCAGGGGAGGGGCCTGGTGGGAGGTGATTGAATCATGGGGCAGACGTCCTTCTTGCTGTTCTTGTGATAGAGTTCTCACGAGATCTGTTTAATTGAAAGTGTGTAGCACTTACCCCTTCACACACTCTCTCCTGCTTGGACATGTGAAGACATGCTCACTTCCTTTTTGCCTTCTGCCATGATTGTAAGTTTCAGAGGCCTCCTGGTCATACTTCCTGTGAGTCAAACCTCTTTTCTTCATAAGTTACCCAGTCCCGGGTAGTTCCTTATAGCAGCAATGTGAGAACAGACTAATACAGGGCCCTAATCTGATAAGATTGCTGGCCCTATAAGAAGAGGAAGAGAGGAGATTTCTTTCACTTTTCATGCACTTACACCAACGAAAAGATATGTGAGAACAAAGAGGCTGTCTGCAAGCCAGGAAGGAAGCCCCTACCAGAAACTAAAATTTTCCAGATCTTGATCTGGGAGTTCTAGTCTCAAGAATTATAGGAAATAAATTTTTGTTGTTTAAGCCATCTAGACTGTGATATTTTGTTAATACAGCTCTAGAAGACTAAAACACTCTCATCCCCAAGGGTTCTGGGTCCCATGTTACTGTCTTAGTCCATTTGTGCTAATATAACAAAATACAAGAGACTAGGTAATTTATAATAAACAGAAATTTATTTTTTTACAGTTTTGGAGGCTAGGAAGTCCAAAGATCAAGGTGGTGGCATACAGTGTCTGCTGAGGGCCTTCTTGCTGATCCTCCCATGGTGGGAGGTGGAAGGGCAAAAAAGGGATGAATTCTATGTCCTCACATACTAGAATAGGAGAAGAGCCAAACTGGGCCTAGGCTAGTTCCCTCCAACCCTTTTATAATCCATTTGTGAGAGCAAAGCTCTCATAACTTAATCACTTCTCCAAAGGCCCCATCTCAATACCATGACAATGGGGATTAAATTTCAACGTGAATTTTGGAGGAGACACATTTAAACCATAGTAGTCACTATGCCTTTCTCAGGTCATGGCTTCTGCCCTTGCCCATTTACTACAATATTGGGCAGGAGAGTACAAATAGACAATGGATAAATAGAATCCCAAATGTATTCTTCCCTGTTCCCATTATGTAATAGCTATCCTATCTCCTCCAGGTTATCAAAGTCAAATACCCCTGCCAATATGGTAACTAATTTTGTTGCTTGTTGGTCTCTTGGTTCTAGGAGCCTAAAGTTACCAGATGACAGCTCTAACTTAAAGTTAATAAGGATTTTACTATATCCCTGGTTTAAGCATACTCTCCCTTGGAACCAGGTTTTCTAGACCCCTGAAAATTTCTAAGTCCTAATCCCTAGTCACTGTGACTATGTTACATTACATGGCAAATGGAACTTTACAGATGTCATTAAGGTTATTAATCAGCTGACCTTAAGAGAGAGAAATTATTCTGGATATCCAGGTGGGCCCAAACTAATCACATGGATTCTTAAAAGCAGTAAAGTGTTCTCTAAATAGAGAAAGGTGCATTAGAAGAGAGGCATTAGAAGAAAAAGTCAGAGATTTAAAGAATGAGAAGGACCTGATATGCGGTTGCTGATTTTAAGATGGAGGAGGCAACATCATGAGGAACGCAGGTGACCTTAATGAGTTGAAACAAGTTTCCAGCTGAGAGCCAGCAAAGAAATGAGGACCCCCGGCCTACATCCATAAAGAACTAAATTCGTCCAACAACCTCAAAATCTTGGTAGTAGATTCTATTCCAGAACCTTGAGATAAGATGCCACATCAATCAATCAATCAATACCTTGATATCAGCTTTACGAGACCCTTGATAGAAAGAGCCAACCATAACTTCTTAGCTACAGAACTATGGGTTAACATTTATGTCATTTTTAGCTGCTAAGTTTGTGGAAATTTGTTATAGCAGCAATAGGAAATGAATGCATCCACAGAGTCTGAAGTTGCAGAGATAAGAAGCACACATTGCCAAGTGGGTCACTGAGGGTGATTATAAGCAGGGCCATTCCTACTTTTACCTTTTGGCTCTCAGAGACATGTATGATACATACTAGGGACATGGCATTATATAAAGATCATTTAATTAGTTTACACACCATATCTTTGTGGGTTGTACACCATCCTTTTAAGATATGGTCTCAAGCTGGCTACTCAACTGATTCTTTATTATTACATCAATTTATAGGTGAGCAGCATCTAAATTATGCAGTATGTCATAGGCTCAGAGAATTTCATGGATATAAGCTCACTACTAAAATCCCTTTTCTGTCAAGCTGGTCCTTGATCTCCAACAAAATCATGTGGTATCCTATTGAGGCAGCAAGCACTCTGTAAGTTCCCAGGTAGTCATGCTGGCCAAGGGAAGAAAGGAAAGTTCATAGCTAGAATATATACCAGTTCCAATAATGAAGAGAATTGCCTCCACAATCTGGGATGGAAGGCATCTGATGTAATTCTCTTGCCACCAAGGGGTTGATTGGTCTCCTTGAGGGAAAATGCCATGATAGTGACTCAGATATAGTCTCGTTTATAGCTGGGGTTCTACATTGGGCAGCAGCAGTAGCTAGATCAGTCTTGGTTAGTAAGACTCAATGATGTTTAGCCCCTGCTTAGCCTCCATACTTGTGACCAGGGCTTTTTCATTCATGTGTCCATTGTACCAGACTGGAGTAGCCTAATTGGCCTAATTATATTTTCTCTTGTTATTTAGTGCCTCTTTCATGCTCTCTGGTAAGTGTTAAAATGCAAAACAAATCTCTTCACATTGCATGCCAATTCCCATAGATCAGTCCACTATGTTTCTTACACCGACCTCTTTATCTTTGATTTTTCAATCTTTTTTCTTCTAGGTTCCTGACCAAACAGCCAAGCCATTTTCCGCTGCCTGTAAGTTCACATACATTCTAACTTCTGGCCAATTTTTTTTTCTCAAAAATTGGATAATCTGTTGCATCACAAGGAATTCTGGCCACTGGAAGGATTTTCCTTCATGACTATCTTTTAAAGCCACCCCTGAGTAGGGCTCTAGAGCAGCCAGAGTTCATTTTCAGTTTCCACCCATATATTAAGCTGATCCAGTTATGAACTAAGCTTAGCATTTTTCTTTTTCTATTAGCTGATCATAAGGGACTGTCTCCATCTGACTATAGGTGTGAACTTAGAAGAGAAACTAATATAACATAGCAGATGATTTGGGGGTAAAGACCACTTGCTCATGCAACTTACAATTGACTTTTGACCCTACTAGTGCTTGATCTTGGATATACTGCCTCCAGCTAATGATGGACTGATCTTGGTTCTGCCTGACATTAAGACTTGTTTGATCTGAGAGAATGCAGATCCTGATGAGCAGTTTTAGATGCATATACAACTTCCAAAATATGCCCTCAGGTGAGGAATGGGCTTTTGGTAGAGACAGAACACCTGACCACAATCTCCATGAGTTTGTTCTCCACATAGCTGCTAAAAGATGACTTTAACAGTGCTATGGTCGGAATATGTTTATCCCCTCCATATTTCTATACTGAAATCCTAACCTCGAGATAGAGACCATTCTGGCTAACACGGTGAAACCCTGTCTCTACGAAAAATACAAAAAAACTAGCCAGGCGTGGTGGCAGGCACCTGTAGTCCCAGCTACTTTGGAGGCTGAGGCAGGAGAATGGTGTGAACCTGGGAGGCGTAGCCTGCAGTGAGCCGAGATCGCACCACTGCACTCCAGCCTAGGCGACAGAGCCAGACTTCATCTCAAAAAAAAACAAAAAAAACAAAAAAACAAATCCAAAGCTCAAGGTGATGGTATTTGAAGGTGAGACCTTTGGGAGGTGATTAGGCTCCACTCTTATAAATGGGATTAATGGGATTAGTGCTCTTATTAAAGAGACTCAAAAGAGAACAACCTTCCATGATTCTGCCATATAAAGTTGAAATGACCATCTAGGAAGGGAGCCCTCACCAGATACTGAATAAGCCAGCACTCAGTCTAGGACTTGCCAGCCTCCAGAACTGTGAGAAATAAGTTTCTGTTACTTATATGCCATCTGTTTATGGTATTTTGTTATAATAACCTGAGCTAAGACAAAAAAACATGTCAAATTATGTCACTTTTCTGGTCTAGACCCTTAAGTGGCTTCTTACGTCACTCAAAATAAAACCCAAAGTGATTGCAACGGCCTACAAGGCCCCATATGATCAAGTACTTTCATATATCTTTGCCTTAATTTAAAACCACTATTGGTCAGGCACAGTGGTTCATGCCTGTAATCCCAGCACTTTAGGAGGCTGAAGCGAGTGGATCACTTGAGGTCAGGATGGATCCTGGGATAAACCTCCTGTAGCAAGAAGAAACTCAATGCAGACCCAAAGGGTTCTGGAACACAGTTATGTTTATTTTGGCAAGTCATCATTTTCTCTTTGAGAAACAGCTCCTAACTTGCTGATCTTGGCTCCACATCAAGTACTAACATGACCTGAGCTAGTCATGAGACAGGTGTAATTTGATTCACTAAGTCGTAAACTTGGACATACAACAGCATTTCATAATTCAGAAGAAGTGGTATACACAAGATTAGACTTGAAGAGATCCTGAAGGCCTAAGTAATTTGTATGGGTAGATGACTCATACTCCCAATATGCCTATTTCAGCTGCACTGGCATTCTTCTTGCAAATGACACCTTTGACTTCCTGGAGATTTTTTGATGACCAGCTAACAAAGGAGAAAAAAAATTAGCCTGGTTTATAGATGGCTCTGAATAATGTGCTGACACTAGTAAAAAGTGGACTACTGCAGTATTACAGGCTCACTTAGAGGTTACCCTGAAAGACATTGATGAAGAGAAATCCTTCCTATTGGCTAAAATTCAAGCTGTATATCTCATTGTTCACTTTGCCTGGGAGGCTATATGGCCTCAGGTGTGGATCATTAGTTATTCATGGGTAGTGGCTAATGGTTTGGCTGGGTGATCAGAAAGTTTGAAAGAATAAAATTGGAGGATTGGTGATAAGAAAGTTTAAGTAAAAGGCTTCTGCATGGATCACTTAGAATTGGCACCAACTGGGAGAATGTTTGTATCTCATGTAAACATTCACCCAAAGTCATCCTTGGCAGAACAGGCTTTCAATAATCATACAAAAAATGTCATTTTCTTATAATAACAGTTGGAGTCCTTTCCTCAGTCTTCTAGTGCTCATTCAGTGGGTTAATGAAAAATATGGCCATGATGGCAGGAATGAACTTTCTGCCTGGCATCAATAACAGGAAATCTCTCTCACCAAGGTTGGCCTTACTAAGTGCCCAATTTGCCTACAGTAACACCTGATTCTGAGCCTTATACACCCGGGGACCAGTCAACCACTTAGTAACAGGTGACAACAGTGAAGTTTGTCATGAAGAGGGCTGCATTATTATTTTTTTAAATTTTATTTATTTATTTTTTAGAGATGGAGTCTCATTCTGTCACCCAGGTTGGAGTGCATTGGCATGATCTCCGCTCACTGCAACCTCTGCCTCTGGTGTTCAAGCAATTCTCCTGCCTCAGCCTTCCAAGTAGGTGGGACTACAAGTGTGCACCACCACACCCTGCTAATTTTTGTATTTTTAGTAGAGACGGGGGTTTCACCATGTTGGCCAGGCTGATCTCGAACTCCTGACCTCAGGTGATCAACCTGCCTTGGCCTCCCAAAGTGGCTACGTTATTATTATTATTATTTTTGCTGGGATAAAATATTTTGATTTTCTTTCTTGCTTCTGTTAGCACCATCATTCATGTATTGAATGCCATCAACACAGTCATAATATCCCACACAATATTACCTTTAACAAAAGATTTATCTTTTAGCAAAAGAAAAGAAGTAAGGCAATGACTTGGCTGATTTCCATGTGATTCACTGCTCTTATGAAAAACTGCCACCTAGAAGCAAATTGGTTTTTGGAATGATACACTGTACTAAAGACACAATGTTTATGCCAATTAGGAGACAGATATGTGAGGTTGGGGTACCCTTCTATGAGATGTAATATTTCATCTAAACCAGTGATCAATGTATGGTCCAGCTTCTTCCATAATTATAGGTCCCATAGGTCTGGGAACCAATGGGAGAAAGTGGGAATGGCATCTCCTTCTCATTATTACACCTAATAAAACACTCATGATTTTCACTTCCCATTTCTTCAATTCTAAGGTTTGTTGATTGAAAGATCTTAGTACTCAAAGGGGTAATATTTCCACCTGGAGAAACAATAATGGTTACACTGAATTGAAAACTGAAATATCAACCATTCACTTCAGGTGCCTTATTTACATGGGTTAAACAAGCAAAACATGGAATTGCATTAGTAACTTGGATAAGATTGCTGTTACACAATTTAAGTAGAGAGAAGTAGCATCCATGAGGGTGCTCTTAGTATAGCTACATCCAATGGTCAGTGATAAAAGGAAATAATATTAAAACTCTAATCAAGTAGAAAACACTACCCACAAATATGATACCTTGGAAATCAAAAAAAAAGAGCAGAAGCAGGAAAGTCTTTCTGACCTTCTCCTGCCCGCTTTCTTCTGAAACAGGCCATAGAAACTAGAATTCCTCTCACTGCTTATTCCCTGGAGCAGGCTGTAAAAGCTACGAAGGTCATCCTCTGACCTTCTGCCTCCCTTCTTTCCGGAAGACTCTCATGTGATAGGTCTCCTGCCCTATACCCAGAGGGAAGGAATGTCAGACAAAGATACCAAGAAAAATCTGAACAGGCCTTGCTCAGTATCCCCCACCCATTAGTTTACTACCATGACATCATACCTTTTTGTCCTTCAATCATACTTCTGCAAGACTGTCCATAAAAATATATACACCTCTCTGTTTCTTTGGGTCTTCATTTCTAAAGGCTCCCTTATCAGGTGAAACTTACATTAAATAAATTTGTATGCTTTTCTCTTGTTCATCTGTCTTTTCTTATTGGGACCTCCACCATTAATCTTATAATAAGTGAGGACAATATTTGTTTTTATCTCCCCTACAAGGCAGAACCACTGAGGGCTTAGATCCTTCAGGAATAAACATTTGGTCACTCACAGGTAAAGAACCCTAGCAAGTAAAGATGCTGGCTGAGAGAAAAGAAAAAGTGAAATGGGAAGCAGAGGAAGAAAGTCATTAACACCAATTGTGGCCTTGTGACCACATACAGAAAAGAGGACTGTAGCCTCCATCTATGTCATTCTCCTTGCTGCTGTATGCATTTGCATATTTTAACAAATTTTATCCTACCTTCCTAAGCATTAAACAGGTGTATTGTTAATCATTAAAATTACGGGATATTTGTTATCATTAAACTTATCAGTTAGAAATCTGTTTTAAACTGTCCTTAATGATTCTAATATGAGAGCTTCTAATATATCTTGAAGCAATTCAAGGAAAGGATGGCTGTAAAGGATACATTTAACTTACTTTAAAATTTTCTTTTTATTTATTAAACTATTTTAATTAACATTTGACTCTTACATGCTTGGAAAATCAGGAGAAAATACCAAATACTTATTCTTACCAATGCTATTCAATTTTCCACTTTTTACTAATGACCTTTTATAGAAGGTAAATTTATGAAAGAATATGGTGTAGTTTTTCAATGATAAAATATTATATTAACCTTAACTTTGAAAGGAGCACATTTTTGCGGAAGGGAAATATATAAGCCTGTGAATTATTTTTCTTTGGTTATAACTAGCAATTTGTTTCTGTGGAATTTGTGTTGCTGGTGGAGTATTCAGTGCACCTACGTTCATCTATTTTTAGCACTGGCACATGGTCATAGACTGAACTATATATGGAAAACACGCTCATACACTCTTATTTTCTAAAATACAGTGTTTAGTGCCTTGTTTTCCATCAACTCAATATAAGGGATTTTTCATGTGGAAATATAATTCCCTTGCCCTCTTTCTTTGAGCTGTGCTCCAGTCTTAAAGCCAGTAAAATTCATGTTTACTATTCTCTAGTAAAAATAGCACAATGGTGAGAAAAATTATAATTGCACACCATTCACTTTAATACCATCATTACAATAAGAGTTTAATTTACCATCATCTGATATTTAGTAGCAAAATGAATGTAGTTCACTTTGACACTACCCTGATTGCAGATATCCTAATGAATAGTTCTATGATTGATTGGGTAGATGACATCAGCACAATTATAGGCCTGTGTGAGCATTAAATAGCCAAATTGTTGGGGGGAGAAACACATGAAAGCCTGGAGTGGAATGTAGATAGAGTTGGAATATAAGCAGGGTTCGAGTAGAATAGAACCCTTCTTTATGGAAATGTGCTTGGAACAATTTCACAGGAAGCAGTTGCTGTTAGGCACTATTGCTATAGCTGGAAGGACAATTTTCTCTTTTGTAACAACAACAACAACAAAATGCACTGCCCCAGCATCACACCCTCTTTCTTAGCTTAGGTTGCCAAGACAGGATTTTTCCCAACGAGATCTTCAATTCAATTCTATAACATGATTCTTTCTTTCTGATATTGTAAATTAAAAATCAATGAATTGAGAATCACAACCTTTTTAAAACAAAAATTCAAAAGCATGGGTTATGTGTGCCTAACTGAATTAAATAAAACCATTTCACCAATCAATTATGCTGTTCTTCATTCATCCTTATTCAGGATGTTGGTTTGAAGAAAATTTTACAGTGCTCCATTCTCAGTCACTCCTTGCTCTCTTTTTCTGCCCACCCCTCCTCAGTACACATGCACACACACCCTACACAATTAGTTAAAACCAAACTAAATTATTTGGGTCAGAGTTTTCTTAAGCTTTTTGAAGCTCTCCCAGGATCGTGCTTAAATATTCCTGTTGTAGCCTGGATATGTAACAGTCAGAGGTATGGAATGGTGGACACACACGAAAGACTAGGTCATCAGTTTCACAATTTTGGCCCTTAATGGGTTTATAATTCAGCTGTGCTAAAGCACAGTACGTGCTGATTTACATGTCTTCAGTGGCCATGGACATTTCCTGAAAATAAAACACTGGGATTAGTATTACAAGGCAGCTTCCAATGCAAAAGATTAATCTTTGTTAAAAAATAGGATCCACTCTTCAAAAGGCTACATATAACTCATGCTGTACATTATATATCTTAAAATAATTATGTGGAGGATTAAGAAAAATACAATAGTGCTGTTCAATTATTTCTGGTCTTTCAAAGATTGGTACTACCTGCTATGAGTTTGAGATACTGGAGACAACATAGTCGGGACTGAGTAGGAAAATAGCACAGCACCATCCCTCCTCATTGTATTTTAGTTGATACCAATGATATTCTACATACATGGTTTCCCAAACTTGGATGCTAATCAGAATTAATATAGGAGCTCATTAAAAACAAGAATTTCTGGGCTTTAACCTCAGACTTACTGAGTCAGAATCTGTATTTTCTCCAGCACACCAATCACTAACGATTTTGACACAGCCAGGAAGAAACTATGCTTGAAACCTCTCTGTATTAGATTGAACAGCTAAGCTCAGATCCTACTCTTGGCAGCAAAACTAGTTCGGTGTCCATGCTCACAACACTATTTCACTTCTCCAAACCTGTTGCACCATCCTAGATGTGAGGAGATATTGCTAAATACAAATAAACAAATCATTACTCTGGGCCTCAAACATCAAACAGGATCTTAAAATTATACTACACATAGGCTGTGCTTATACAAAATGAAATTAGCTTTCATTTTGTAGGGACAATATAGGAACGTGATTGCAACTTTTAACATTATGAAACATACAGGTTGGTTAATTTGGGCTTGTTTAAACAAATCACAGAAAAACTAGAGCCAAGGGACAATATTGCAGTTGAAGATGGTTAATTTAAGAGCAAATTAAGATCTTTTCATGAAGCAGGTAGTAAATCTATGAAAGTAATTAGAGTGATAAATGACCAACCCCAAAACATAAATAGGTTCAAGAAGCATTTTAATCAGTTGTGGAGGATAAGTCCATAATGGATTTTTATGGAAGATGAGAAACCTTTGAGATGACCCAGTATTAAAGCAAAAATGGGAAACAATGGAAGTGCAAATGCCAGTTTTTCCATCTGATACAAATTCTTGAAGACCCAACCACAGGTGGCTAAGATATAGTTTGCTTTTACATCAGTGGATTTAAAGAATTTTGAGATTACTGAATATTATTTTCTTTCTTCCACTACAGAGTAGGTTGCTACACAAATCAAATAGTCTCACTGATTTTTAGAACTTTTAAAATGATTTCAGTGTGGAAACTGGAGCTAGTGCTTACAGATTTCAGAGGTACAAATGTAGTCTTAAACAAAGCAGCTCATTTTTACTTCTCATATAATGATGTGTCATCAAAATTAGACATACTAATGGATCCTTAAGTTATTAAAGTTGTCTCTTTTAATTTGTTCTGGTACCTGGTATTCTGGTTAATTTATGGTGATTGGCAAATGTGCTGATAAGGTGCCCTGGGTCATCTGTATAAAACTCGAGGGTAGATGCTATTTAAATTAGCAGTTTTCTAAGCACACTTAAGCAATCAGTATGGCTTCCACTTAAATTTTGGACAAGATGTAGAAGAATTTTCTATTAATTTCAAGCAGTTCAGTAATGCATGTTGAGATTACTATTAGGTTGGTGCAAAATGAATTGCGGTTTAACTGTTTATGTTCAATGGCAAAAACTGCAATTACTTTTGTACCAAGCTTAAGAGTATTTATAGTTGATCCATGGTATAATTTCTTTATCACCCCCACCCCAGCCCTCAGCATTTCTCTTCATTTATAATTCAAGGGAACAGTGGAATTGTATGAATGCATCTCAAATCAATGAATCACCTTTTATCTTTCAACTTCCTGGAGTGAAATAAACTTGACTTCAGTTCTCTTGGTTCCCAACCTGCTTCAAAATTTGAGTCAATTTTCTTTTTCAGTATTCTTTAATACTGATGTCAACTTTTAATTCTAGGATTATGAAAATCATCTAAAGTGAATAGACAGAATTTCTAATTGGGACAAAATGAATTCTCTGCGATTCCCTACCTTATGCTTTTACCAAGCTTTTTCTTCTGAGGATTAGGAAAGTATATTTCGAATCTTGACTATTGGTTATTTTTCTCCTTTGCTGTGTCCTGAAAGTTAGAGCAAACTGAAAACATGACAAATTATTAAGACATTTTTCTAAACTAAAACCTAGTTTTCCTTGATGTCCTGTTATCACCGCCAAGGTCAAGGTTATAAGTACCAGCAGAGTTAATCTGCCTCTGCAACTATGCTGTAATATTCAACACAGAAAGCTTCTGTGCCTAGTGTATCTCTGACTCTACCAGTTGCTGGGAAATGGCAGATTGAAGGACATTCAGAGTGGTTGATAACTTTGAAAAATCAATTATCAGTTAATAGAGCCTTTAGGACACCCTAGTTTTCAAGCATGGCCTTCTGCCACAAAAACACTCAAAACCTTTTTGCTGTTACAGTTACATTGTAGACAAAAATCCATTCCGTTTCTAGCTCCTTTCGTTAAACAATGCTGAGACAACACCTAAGGATTTGTTTACTTAGAAGCAGGCACATTTGATCTGGAAATGCCTTAGTGTAGTCCAGGTATGTACCAAATTTCTGATTTTGACTAAGTCTTCCACTTTATCTAGTGGACAGCTTCCTACATTTTATTTTACCCCATGTAAATGTAAGGAAGTTGACATTATATATATATATATATATATGTAACAGCTAAACAAATTGATAAAGGTGAATAGAGCTGTTAAGAAAACAAATTGTCAGAGTTAGATGACCTCTCTGCCTCCTGCCATCCCACTAAATCTAGCAAACACAATTATAAGACAAAGTGGTCCTAACCTGTGGAACCCTATCTCATATCCTGATGGAAGTTTTTGGCAAAATAAGATTAAGTGAAGTCTAGTGTGACTGAGTGATCTGTTTAGCCTGGGGTTGGAAGGGTTCCCAGGTGGTAGTACTTGCACTGCTAAAACTGGGACAGTCCTGGGCATTCTCGCACTGTCAGTCACTCTAGGTCTGATGACATTACTTTGTTTCTAAGCAGGAACACATCTCAATGAGCCTACAGACGCCCAGATATGTTGAAGACCAGGCCATATGTCGAAGACCAGGCCCTACTCCATATAACATACTATCTTTCTTTGAGGTCTTAATGATCCTTCCTTCTCTCTCAACCTCTGACTTTCCTGGGAGATAAATGAAAAGGAGCAAGAAAAGGCCATGATTTGGAGTCACATGATATAGTACATATGGGAAATGATTATATCATGTGAAAATGGCAATGGAGTTGTAAGGAATCCTTGCCATCTTTGTATGCACCTTATTCGATATGGGTTTATCACAGGGCTGAAGTACTTGCTTGGTTAAAAGTACTGACAACTATTCAGTTCAAAATAATTTTTCAACATTTTCAGAGATATCAATGTCAATTAAAAAGCCTAGTTGCTATCTTAGAGGTGGTAAATAAAAATACTTATTTTTGTTTGTGTTCTGAGCTTTTAGTGCTTAATAAACTAGAAGTAATGCTGCATACAGATATTAGCAGAGTAATACAACATCTAACACCACAGACAAAGAGAATAACGAAGACAAACTTGACTACTAATAGATACCACAGGATCCGCAGCACCTAGAATAATGCTTGGTGTGTAGTAAGCTGTCCCCTAATATATGTGGAATGAATGAATGATTAGCAGCTATGGCATCAAAACACATGCATTAAATCTATCAGCAAATGTTTATTGAATTTCTGCTAAGCACAAAGCACAAATCTGAAAGTTCATTTGTTTTGCTTATCCATTTCTCTCTGTTATTGTTTGAGTATTTTGTTTATCCATGTCAAAGTTCTGACCTATTAAGAAGTGCAGGGATAATAATAGTTTAATTTCTAGCTCAACTGATAGAAATGTTGTCAAGAGTCTCAGAAGTCTTGTTTTCTAAAATTCTGGGACTGGACACTTTGGATCCCTAATTATTATATTACCCAGATTGATACCACTTTTTTCTTTTTCTTTTCCTTCCTTCCTTCCTTTCCTTCCTTCCTTCCTTCCTTCCTTCCTTCCTTCCTTCCTTCCTTCCTTCCTTCTCTCTCTCTCTCTTTATTTCTTTTTTGCCTTTAAGATAAGGGTCTTGCTCTTTTACCCAGGCTGAAATTCAGTGGTGTGATCATGGCTCACTGCAGTCTTGACTTCCTGGGATCAAGCGATCCTCCCACCTCAGTCTCCCAAATAGCTGGAATCACAGGTATGTGCCACAAAGCCCAGTTATTTATTTATTTTTTTAGGAGGCAGAGATTCCCTGTGTTACCCAGGTTGCTCTTTAACTCCTGGGCTCAAGCGATGCCCCTGCCTCCGCCTCCCAAAGCTCTGGAATTACAGGCATGAGCCACCATGCCTGCCAAGATGCCACTTTCTAAATATAATGTTCCAACTAACTGTGGTCAGGTTTAATAGCTATGTGGTTCATATCACACTTTTCCATTTCATTGATGGTTGTGTCACCAGGAGAGAGTTGACAGCCTCAAAAAAGTTCCTTTTTCAGTCTATGTGGTCTACTGTATAAAGAGATAAATTTATTGTGATAGGATTTGGTTGTCACAAACCTATTACTTAATTTCTTTTTCCATTCAAATGGCCTGAATATACATTTGGGGCAATTTTTCCAAACTTGTTTTATACAGGAAAAGAAGGTAAGCTTAGATGTCTATTATTTCTAGAATCATTTTCCTCTTAGGGAAAATAGATAAATATAAATATATAAATATACCCTAACCGTAGCCCTACAAAAACTTTGACTTTATTTTTATAGAATTTTGGAATAAAAATCATCAGGATCTGCAGATTTTAATGCTATTTTTATACCTGAAAATTATCACACAGTCAGCACAGTCTTTTGTTTCCTCTGACAATTAATAGAATTCTACAACATGGTTTTTTTGTAGAAAAGGAATACAATACAGTCATGTATCCCTTAATGATGGGTGTGTTAGTCCATTCTCATACTGCTATAAAGAGCCACCTGAGACTGGGTAATTTATGAAGAAAAGAGGTTTAATTGACTCACAGTTTCTCAGGCTTAACAAGAAGCATGACGGGGAGACCTCTGGAAATTTACAATCATGGCTGAAGGCAAAGGGGAAGCAAGCACATCTTACCATGGTGGAGCAGGAGAGAGAGTGAGTGAGCGGGGAAGTGCTACATACTTTTAAACTATCAGATATCACATGCAGCTTTGTCAAATGTGAAAAACCATTCACAGTCTATTTTGCTGTGTCTCATTGACCCAGTTCCAGAACAGGCAGAAACCAAAACATTAACTTGTATGTTTATCTTCGTATCTCATGGCAGGTTAGAATGATCACGTGTTCTATATAGGTTTGAGTCTCCATTATACAGCCAGGAAACAAAAGAAGACAGGTTACATGGAAAGACATTATAAAGCATCGAGAACTAAGGCTTTATAATTACAGGAACCTGGGTTTGCCTCCTTTCTCTTCCATCTTCTAACTGAACAAGTTTAGCGTGTGTAAGCCATAACATCTGCAGTTTTCTGAGGCTTGATCACACAACGAACATTACCAACTCATCTTTTGTCACAGTTTACTACTACAACACGAACAGAGGCAAAAGAGTAGGGACATAGACAGATCTAGGGTAATTTCTAGTCTATGCATGAAAGGAGTCCTTTAGTTTGTTATATGAGTTTTGCCTCAGATATATCACTTCCCTCTGATTGAATTGCACAAGGGAAAAGTCAACTGAAAATACTAGCAATTAATTATTAAGTCATGTTTATATATTTATATCTTTCATGCATATTCATCTATTTATTTAATATTTAGTGTTTTAATTATTAAACTGTTTTTGAACATTGTTTATGGGAGAATATTTTTGGCAGCCAAAATATATTTTCAAGTATAAACAGCTGAGTAAGAATCAGAGCATCATAGAAACAAGATAGAGCCTCCATCTCCTGAGTCCCTTATGGTGTTTTTGAAGTCAAAGTACTTAAAACAGGTAAAAGGATAGACTACTTTTCCCTATTTAAAAATATCAGCATGCAATCCATTCCCTGAGAAATTTAGGAGGTGATTCTACACAAGAAAGTTCTTTATTTTAGAATTGTAAGAAAAAATAGCAAAAGTGCTCCTGTTATTTGGAAAGGTACAGAGAAGGTATCAAAAGTTTTTGGTATTTGAGGTTAATTCTATATGAAGGGTAAAATGAAGAACTAGAATAATTAAAATGATTTGAAACTCAAAACTTTTAGAAAATGTTGTTATTGAACTGCCAGCAAATGTAAGGATATTCAGCAGGTTTAGTGCTTGATTGCACGATGAAGAGGGTAAGAAGTAATTATTGTCAAATTAAAATGGATTGACTTTGGTCTCATGTCATTTCTTATCTAATGATTTAATATAACATATAGTTGTAGAGGAAAGCAGCTTTATGTCATTCACATTTTGCAAAATTGAACTGTCCCTAGGTTACTTTGGAAGGGACAACTGCCTAAAGTTTCCTTTTTTCACACAAGATTGTCCACCACCCCATCAGCAAATTATTTTAAATTAATTTGTTCAGCATGAAAGGAAATAAGAAGACATTGAAACCACTTAAGGAATATGAAATTCAATCCAATTTCCCATTTAATGAGCACCTATGATGCTGCATCTATAAGCACCTATGAGCTGTTATGGTGGCAATGTATTGAGAATCCAAAGTAAAGAAGACATAATTCCTGCGCACAAAAATCTTATAATCTCAAACTGAAAGGAGAAAGGAGAACTACAGAGTACACAATAATTAAAATACTCATATTTAACTAGATAAGCAGTGGGCGAGGGAGGAGAGAGAGAGAGAGAAAATGTAGCCTTTCCACTATTTGGTGTGCAATGCTCTACGATTAGCATGGTAATGGAGGATAGGAAATTGAAATTCTATAGTCACAGTCCCCACTTAACTGTCACAGGGTGAACAACTCTCTGTGCTGAGTGTGATTCTTGGGTTTAAGGTTTATATTTTTTGTACAATCTGGTTCCTACATGCAAGTTAATTACTTTATCTACTGTTCAACCTAAGGGATAAACTTCCTGAGACATTTCTTTTCGAGATTAATTTGAAACTATATGAGTTTTTTATTTTCTTCTTATATCTTTAGAACTCCACTCCCAAGTGAGGTTTGATTCTTCTGTTTAACTAACTAGGAATATGATCATAATGGAGTAGAGGAGGGATTAAATTCTTCCCAAGGGTGGGAAAGTGAAGGTTTCAAAAAGGATATGGCCTATGAAGAGTAAGATTTCAAGAGATAGATAAAAAAAAATGCTATTATAGGCAAAGTGAGTAGTCAACCACTATGCAAAGGTATAAAAGCATCCAATGTGTGACAAGTATGGACAATGTAAGTAGACTGGAGTAGGTAGTGAATGAGGCATTTGAGGGCAGTCATGAGAGGTAAGGCTAAAAAGCTAGGTAAAGTTAGATAGTGGTAGTTCTAAGAAGTACAGCCTTTGCCCTGTAGGTGGTGACAGTCAGTGAAGGTTGTTAGTGAAGTGATATCATGCTTGTGTTTTAGAAAGGTAATTCTTAGCTGCTACCTCATGCCTCTGACCTGGCAGAAGTTTCTTTTTGTTTTCCAGAAAACCACAAGAAGAGAGTATAGACAGCCATTGCAGTACATTGAGCTCCATAGAGATAGCAGTGAGGCAAGCAAGAGAGAGCCAGATGGGTAATGGGTGACTCTGTGCATTGCTGAGCAAAAATAACTAAATGTGGGCAAAGGAGGTCCTAAGAAGCTGAGAGGCACACTGTCATCACATGCATTCTTTTTGCAAACTTGTTGGGAGGAGCACAAGAAGAAGTACCCAGATACTTCAGTCAACTTTTCAGTTTTCTTTTTTTTTTTTGCCTTTTGTTTTTTGAGAGACAGATACCGCTCTTCACCAAGGCTGGAGTGCAATGGCGTGCTCTTGGCCCACTGCAACTTCTTAGAGTTTTCAAAAAAGTGCTCTGAGAGGTGGAAGACTATGTCTGTGAAAGAGAAAGGAAAATTTGATGACAGAAAGACAGACAAGGCCCATTGTGAAGGAGAAGTAAAAACATATATTCATCCTAAAAAGGAACCAGAAAGAAACACAAGGATCCCAATGTACTCACGAAGCATCCTTCAGCCTTTTTCTTGTTCTCTTCTGAATATTGCCACAAAATCAAAAGAGAACACCCCAGCCTATCTGTTGGTGATGTTGCAACAAAACTGGAAGAGGTGTGGAATGACACTGCTGCAGATGACAAGCGCCCTTACGAAAAGAAGGCCATGAAGCTGAAGAAAAAATACTAAAGGAAAAATGCTAAAGAAAAACCTGATTCAGCAAAAAAGGGAGTCGTCAAGGCTGAAAAAAAAACAAGAAAAAGAAGGAAGAGGAGGATGATAAAGAAGATGAAGATGATAATGATTAAGTCGGTTCAAACAGTTTTTTTCTTCTCTATAAAGCATTTAACACCCCTGCACATAATTTACTCCTTGTAAAGAAAAGGTGGAAATTTCAGGCTGTCTAGGATTTGTTTATAAAATGTACAGTGTCTCTTATGTGTATAGTTAACACAGTACCAAATGTGTCTTTAGATAGCCCTGTCCTGGTGGTATTTTCAATAGCCACTGACCTTGCCTGATACAGAATAGGGGCTGTATATTGGCATGGAAGTTTAAAGTATGTTCTTGTTAATATACAGCACAAATTCGTTACGTATGATGAAATGGTTTGGCTCTGTGTCCCCACCCAAATCATCTCGAATTGTAATCCCCACGTGTCCAGGGAGGGACCTGGTGGGAGATGATTGAATCATGGGGGTAGATTTCCCCTTTGGTGCTGTTCTCTTGATAGTGAGGGAGTTATCATGAGATTCGGTTGTTTAAAAGAGTGTGGCACCTCTCCCCTCTCTCTCTTCCTCCTTCTGGGGCCATGTAAAACATGCCTGTTTCCCTTTCACCTTCCACCATGATTGAAAGTTTTCTGAGGCCTCCCCAGCCATGCTTCCTCTACAGCCTGCAGAACTGTGAGCCAATTAAACCTCTTTTTTATAATAAATTATCCAGTTTCAGGTATTTATTTTTAACAGTATGAGAATGGACTAATATACCTTCCTTATGATTTTCTTAATAACATTTTCTTTTCTGGTTTACTTTATTTTTGGAAGAAAACAGTTTATGATACATATAAAAACCATATTTTTGTAAAAAGTACAGTTTTTACCGTATTTTATAAAAAATAAGTACTATATTTTGTAAAAAACTGTATTTATTACAAAACACTATTTTTGTAAGCATACAGTTGATGATACATATAACATACAAACTATGTATCAATAAACTGTTTATGTTTCTTATACCAGACAAGGCTTCTGGTAGACTAAGCTATTAGTAGTTACGTTTTTGCCATGTCAAAAGTTATACACAAATTTTCAACTGCGTGGGAGGTCAGCATATCTAACCCCCATGTTGTTAAAGGGTTAGGTGTATTTTGTGGGAACAGTTAAACTACAGATACAGATTCAAGGGCCAAAAAGGATACAGGCGAGCATGGTACCATTTATATATTTTTGTCACGCTTCTTGGGACAGGAGATAATAGTGACATTGGCATTGGAGCACTTCTGTGAAAGAATGAGTCCTTCTTGAACAGAGGCAGTAGGAGCTATGCCTGCGAAAACAGAAACCTAACATAGCTTTAAGGGGTCCTAGTGACCATCTAGTCCAAGGGTATACAAATTATAACCTGCAGGTCAAATCTGGCTATTTCTTATACAGCCCTAAAAGTGATTTTTACATTTTAAGAGGGTTGTAAGTGTGTGTGTTGGGGAAGGGGGGTGGATATATAACTATACATGTGGTCTGCAAAGCCCACTTAGTTTTCATCTGCTCTTTTAAAGGAAAATTACCATAGACTAATTTTAACCTTTTCATATTATAGGTAAAAGCTAAGGTTTATTTATTCAACATATGCCTACCTATATACATATATAAAATGATCTCTGAGCATTCAACCTAATGCCACTGAACAAATATTATTTTCCAAATATTTATATTAATTTTATTTAGGGAATCAGAGAGGGCCAAATTTGAATACCCTTAAAAGTCAGGCATGTTCCATGGCACATGGTACAGCACACATTTGTTACATTTTGGCACACCTCCCACCCATTTATTTTATGGTAGCAATACCTTCAAATACCTTTGGGGAATCATTGATCTACCTAGTTTAGCTGGAACTGATCTCACCTAGTCCTCCAGGATAGGGTTATCTTATTGGCCTAAGGCAATGAAAACATCCCATGCCTCTGGCCACAGTGATTACATTAAGGATGGGCATATGACTTGCTACAAAGGTCTGATAATCAGACCCAGTTCTTTATGTTAGCCCTTTTAGAAAGAGGAATATTCACTCTCTTTCCTGCTGAGTTAGAACATGGAAGCAAAAGTCCTGGAAATATGGACACCCACACACCATACAATCGAAACACGAGAATGAAGTCAACATAAAGGATTGAGAAACTGTGAGACAGGGTCTGGTGACGTTGTTTGGAACCCCTGGATCAAGCTGTACCTGAAATATATTGATTAGGAGGATCAATACATTCCTTTTTAATTAAGTTTATTTGAACTTTTTATAACCAAACTACATTGAGCATTTATAACCAAATTGCAACCCATGGGCAAAATCCAGCTCACTGACTGTGTTTGTATGGCCGATGAGCTAAGAATAGTCGTATTCATTTTTAAATGATTGAAATAAACAAGAAAAACAAAAGACAAATACTATTTTATGACACAGGAAAATTATGTGAAATTTAAATTTCAGTGTCCATAAGTGCCGTTTTATAAAAACACAGCTACTCATTCATTTATGCATCATGTGTGTCTGCTTTTGTGCTACAGTAGCAGTGTTGAGTAGCTGTGACAGAGACTTTATGGACAACAATGCCTAAAATATTTATAGTTTGGCCCTTTACAGAAAAAGCTTGCTGCCCCCTGGTCTAACTGAAGCAGCTGACTCCCAAGAGTTTTTTGTTGTTGTTGTTGTTGAAGGTTTCTGTTGATCTCCTAGGTAGATAGCAATGGGGCACACTGAAATGTATGATTCTATCTAATACTAAAGAGTTGCAGTACGATCAGCGACAGAGAGGTAGGGATCACTTCTAATCACTCAGGGAATAATAAAGTAGGTAAAGAATTTATTCACTATCAGGTAGGAGAAATTGTCAGTAAGAACAGAGAATCTGAGTAAGTCGTTAAATGTCATCAGGTGAAATGTTTTCTACGTGAAGCCTTGGAGAATCTATCTTATATCACCTGCTATAGAGGCAGGGCATGAAAAGGGGAACTAATACTAATTCATTTCCTATAATACATTAGATACCATCCTAGATTTTTTTTTATGTTATGTTTGACTCATCCTCAAAACAATCATATAAGCTAGGTCATATTATTATTCTAGTTTTAGGATGAGAAAACTGAGATTTTGCCTTACTTTGCTCAGCTAGAGAATATCAGAGCTGAGATTTGAACACAAATATATTGGGTTCCCAAATGCATGCTTTTTGTGCTACATCATAGGTTGGAAGAATCTGAGAATGAGAAAAACAAAGGAATTCTAAAAGTATGAGGATTGTAGGAAACTGAGTTAGAATATTCTATTTGGGAGCTTCATTAACAAGAATTATAAACTGATGGAAGAGAGTCCTTTTCCAGTAAGAGGTAGCGCTTTTGAGAGTGAAAAGGAGCACTATAAATAATTATGCTGGGCCAACAGAATTAATCTGAGCTTGTCTTGGGCTAACCAGAATGTATGGTGACCCTAATTAGTAATAACAAGGGCCATCTGATGATAGGCGGAGTCATGACAATGCAGTGACAAATGATGAGATTATATCAAGGTCAGCTGACATCATTGGAGCAGAGATTGCATTGGGATGGAGGAGATAAATGAATGCTAGCAGCTGCTCAGGACAATTATAGTGCCAATCCTGGAAAAGGCATAAGACACCAAGCTACCCAGCTACCTTGCTAGGGTGGTAAGGGAAGGACTTGAGGGGATTGGATTCTGGGTTTTTTTTTTTTATTGAGATCAGAGTTAGAAATTACTATCACTGTAACTCAGCCCCCCATTAGAATCCCCCAAGCTGGGGAATCAGAGGTTAAACTTACCACCAGGAATATTCCTTTTCCTTTTTAAGAGCAAGGATCAAAAAGACCAGTGTAGGTTTGCAACTCCTAGCTAGCTTGCAGGTAGCTATTGTGTGGATCTGTCTGAGACATACCTGGTTGGGCTTCTCTGAAGAAATAGCTGAACAATAGCAACTCTCATCTTGCCTTACTTTACTCAGCTAGAGAATACCAGAGTTCATTCCAGATATACTTCCTAGTTGGTCCCAGCCTTGTACCTGCCTATAGGGAATTGCATCCTCATTACCACCTCACATGGCTTTCCAAGGCAAACAAAAACAAGGTTTCTATTTAGCCTTTCCTATTTTACTTCTTTCCTCTTTTCATGGTATCAATTTTCTGTCCCTCATCTTTAGCCTTTGCCCTGGTTCTTGTCCTGCTGTCTGATCTCTAATATGGTTACTGTATGAGTGGGTGCCATTTTGAAGATGTGGAAATGAGCTTTTCTATTTTTCTGAGGTTGTATTTATAATTAAATAAGGTAGCAACAGGGATAAAGGTGTTCACTTTACCCATGTTTCCCTGCTTGTACCCCTGCTCACACGAGTTTTTTCTTTTAATCTGTAAACATTTTTTTGTGTGCTATCAAAACTCATAAGAAATTGTAGAACTTGACAGCTGCACATTTATTGGCAAACACCAGTTTGAAAGGATGTGTCCCTAGAGGCTCAGTCTTGACAGTGTTTTTAACCAACACACGTTGAAACATTGGTACAGACATCAGTCGACTAGAGCCAAGCTCTATTCATGGATTGTGCTGATTCTGCACACACCTTCACCCTCCATGACCAACTATTATTTATTTATTCACTCCAAGTCTCATCAGCCTGTGCACTGCTTCCCTGATAGATGCAAGACAGCATCTTACATACTAACAGCATCGTGTATAATGCCCAGATTTGATATGCTTTTACCACGAGGCCCCACAACCTAAAATTTAAATGTGACAATGCTATTATGTTATAGTTTGTCTTGAAAAACCACATACTTCTAGACAGAAAAGACAGGCAGTCTCGTACTTAGAGTATTTGGGTGTTTCTTTCAAGTACATTGTCAGAAGATACTGCAGGGAAAAAGTGAAGAACCAGAGCTGATATGGGGGTACGAAGTCAGTCCTCTGGGCAAACAAAATTGCTTGTTCTTTACCACTAAACAGCATTTAAAAACACACACACACACACACACACACACACACACACACACACACACACAAAACAGCCGAAGCAGACACACCAGAGACTTCTTCATATGCAACATAAAGGATAGTCAGGAGAAAATCATGATTCTGCAACTAACGTACTACTCTAAATGGAGGGCAGTAAAATGCTGCTAAACTTTATAAAACTCATGTTGCATTGGCTTTCTTTCTCTTAGGAATCACAGAGATTACTTTTCCGGAAGCACTTTCCTTCCCTTTGCTTTACCGTGACTTAGTGTGCAGAAAGGGAATTGTGTCCATTAATGAGGTTCCTACTTCCAATCAAATTGTGGTTTCTAGAGTACTGTTTCCTCCTAGTTTTCTCTAATTAAGTGGCATCTATGCTGCTTAGCAATTAGCTCTAAGAGCCTCAAAATGGTTTGTACGTTTGCCTGGTCTGAAGGGTGGAGAAAGGATTATAGTTAGAGTGCCTTATGCTCTCCCTCAGTATTTTTGTCTACATGCCAAATTAAACAAAGTTGAAAGCTTTGTATTATTAATTTGAAGAAAATGGCTTTGTGATACAGTATACTCAATACCTGAAACATTTAAAGTATATTAGTACCTATCATAAGCTGTGCATATTAAATTCTAGCTATTGAAACAAATGACAAAAAAGGTTGAATTTAAATGATTTCAAAGGTCCAAGAAAGAATTCCATTTGACTGTCTCTGATTTGACAGTTCAGTAGGCAATGGCATCTTCATATACATTAAACATTTTATCAGATTTATTCATAGTAGATGATTATTTCCCAAATATAATACTCCTATTTTTAGTGGATGCATACATAATTTAAGTAATCTTGTAAAAAGAAAGTCAATTAATCTTTTGATAGCCAGGAAATTATGTTGTGGTAAAATTAACAATCTTAATGTAAGTGGAGAGTCTAATTTTAACTGCAACCCTTCACCACCACCCCTGTTGTCCTTTGGTTGCTACTTTCTGTGAGTATAGATGAGTTGTTTGATATTCCAACAGCATATATTTAAATGTGCTAGGGACCTTGTTAAATGTTGTCCTCAGTTAACTGCAGTGATTTGGATAAACGACAACAAATACAGAAACAAAGGACAAGCTAAAAACATTTTCTCGTTTCTTAAAGCTTTGTTTGATAATGATACTTTCAAAACTTCTAAAACTGTCAGAAATAGTTATGCTTTACTATACATGTGTGAAATTGTAGCTTAAAAATATGGAATTGTTCTGGTCTTTTTGATTTTGCCTAGTATGAAGAAATAAATACATTATTTGGATGCAGGAGATGATATTTGCTAAGTCATGAAGAAATAAACTTCTAAAGAATCTATAGCGGGCATTTTTGCTCTCTGTAGTTAAACTTTTATTATGCCAAAGCCATACATGAAAACTGAAAAGCTTTGCCAAGTTCTAAAACTTCTTTTATATTCCACCTGTCAGGACACATAATTAGAGGTCAGATTTTCCACAGTTAAAACATACAGCTAATTTATATATATGGTAGCAATTTCCTGAGTACATGACAATATCTAGATAGTTTCCCAGTATTTTCAGTTTACATTGGAGTGTTTAGTATCATATAAATCTAGGATGATTCTATAATACAAAAATTCAATTGCAGATGTTTGTTTAAATAATAAGTACTAAGATTTGAAAAACATATTAATAGAAGTTTAACTTAAAATACCACTGCACCAATTTACTTCTACATAAGCCATCAAATGTCATGACTACAAACTATCTGACACCTGTGTTTCTGTTTCTCAGCAGTCTTGCAGAGGATCCTGAATAATCCACCTGACATTTATCACATGAGAAGGTTAAGGCCCAAAGAGATACAATTGCTGGATTTACTGGGCGTTCAAATGACTATACAATAGTAAGCAACAGCAATACAACCATGACTCTTCCATTCACTCAAGAATTATCAGTTGGCTTCCTTACTATAAGTAAAGCACTATGATAATCATGAATGGTGCAAGAAAGCAGAACACAGTCTTACTTCATAAAGCTTTGATAATGATTATCTTAAAGTTTCTTAGGGTGTCATAAATAAATATGTTTCTATACCTGTGTAAAATTGCCATTTCCAGAAGCATAGAGTAAATTTGAATTAACTTCATTTATAAATAATAATACATTAACGTTTTGAGGGAGAAGATGATTAAATGTAAATGGGAGGGGCAGGCACTAAGTCAATAAGAATTTTATTTTATTTTGTTTTGTTTTTTTTTGAGATGGAGCCTCGCTCTGTCACCTGGGCTGGAGTCCAGTGGCACCGTCTCGGCTCACTGCAACCTCTGCCTGTCGGGTTCAAGCAATTCTCCTGCCTCAGCCTCCTGAGTAGCTGGGATTACAGGTGTGTGCCACCATGCCTGGCTAACTTTTTGTATTTTTAGTAGAGACAGGGCTTCATCATGCTGGCCAGGCTGGTCTCGAATTCCTGACCACAAGGAATCCGCCTGCCTTGGCCTCCCAAAGTGCTGGGATTACAACCTCAGCTCTGTTCCACAGGTCTGTTATGAAGTTGCATCTCAAGAAATCTTAACTGGGAAACCTTTCCATCTCCTCCATATAATAAAGGTATTCAAGATTTCCAAAGGTATTGGCTATAATAATGATTTATTATATCTCCAATCTTAGACATTCCCTATGATTTTTGACTGTTGTTTTTTTGTTTCCCTTACTAATTGAACTGCCAAATGCTCTATTCTCTCTTTCTCTCTCTGACACACACGCAACCCGTGTTTTTCTTTCTCTCTCCCTACAGAGCAATGTGCTGACTTTTTGAGCATCTCATTTGACTCTCATACCTTCTTAATTCTTTTTTGTTTGTATTTTTATTTCGATAAGTGCATTTTATTTATTTCTTAAATTAAAAAATTAATTTTGTAGGCACATGGTAGATGTACGTATTTATAAAGTGCATGAGGTGTTTTGATACAGGCACGCAATACTAAATAATTACATCATGGAGGATGGGGTATCCAACACCTCAAGCACTTATCCTTTTCATTACAAGCAATCCAATTACACTTTTTTAAAGTAATTTTTAAATGTACAATTAAGTTATTATTGACTATAGTCACCCCATTGTGGTATAAAATAGTAGGTCTTATTCATTCTTTCTAACTAACTAATTTTTTTGTATCCATTAAACATCCTCACCTCCCCCACAACTCCTTACTACTCTTCCCAGCCTCTGGTAACCATCGTTCTACTCTCTTTGTCCATGAGTTTTGATTTTTACGTTCCACAAATAAGTGAGAACATGCAATCTTTGTCCCTCTGTGCTTGACCTATTTCACTTAGCATAATGATCTCAAGTTCCATCTACGTTGTTGCAAATGACTGGAACTCATTATTTTTATGGGTGAATAGTACTCCATTGTGTATATGTGCCACATTTTCTTTATCCATTCATCTGTTGATGGACAATTAGGTTGCTTCCAAATCTTAGCTATTGTAAATAGTGCTGCAACAAACATAGGGGTACAGATATTGCTTTGATATACTGGTTTCCTTTGTAGTTTTGTAGTTTTCCTTTCTCATTGTAGTTTTGATTTGTCTTTCTATGATGATCAATGATGTTAAGCACATTTTCCTATGCCTGTTTGCCATTTGTATGTCTTATTTTGTGAAATGTCTATTGAAATCTTTTGTCCATTTTTTAATTAGATGATTTGACATTTTCCCAAGGAGTTGTTTGAGTTCCTTATATATTTTGGTGATGAAACCCTCATCAGATGGGTAGTTTGCAAATATTTTCTCCCATTTTGTGCATTGCATCTTTGTTGATTGTTTCCTTTGCTGTGTAGAAGCCTTTTAACTTGAAGTGATCCCATTTGTCTGTTTTTGCTTTGGTTGCTTGTGTTTGTAGGCTATTGTTATTTTTGTGGAATTATTTAGGTGTTTCCAAATATAAGAATATATATGTGAAATTTTTGCCCATACCAACGTCCTGGAGAGTTTCTCCAGTGTTTTTTTTTTGTTGTTGTTGTTGTTGTTGTTTTTGGTTTTGGTAGCAGTTTCATATTTCGAGGTCTTAGATTTAACACAAAACTCTTCACCTTAACTTCATCCCCCTCTCTTTTTTTTTTACTTTTTGCTATTTCTAAATCATTCTATGAAGCCAGTATCACACTAATACCAAATCCAGGAATGGAGATAGCAAAATATGAAAACTACAGACCAATATCCCTTATGAACATAGATGCAAAAATCCTCAACAAAATACTAGCTAACTGAATGCAACAGCATATCTAAAAAGATAGTATGCCATGATCAAGTAGGTTTCACTCTGGGGATGCAGGGATGGTTTAACACATGCAAGTCAATAAGTATAATACATCACATAAACAGAATTAAAAACAAAAATTATATGGTCATCTCAATAGATGCAGACAAAGCATTTGACAAAATTCAGAATCTCTTTACGATTAAAACCTTCAGCAAAATTTCCGTACAGGGGACCTTCCTCAAGGTAATAAAAGCCGTCTATGAAAAACACACAACCAACATTATACTAAACAGAGAAAATTTGAAAGCACTGTCCCTAATAACTGGAACAAGATGAGGATGCCCAGTTTTACCACTTTTAATCAACGTAGTACTGGAAGTCCTAGCCAGAGCAATCAGACAAGAGAAAGAAATCAAGGGCATCTGAATCAGTAAGGAGGAAGTCAGACTCTCACTGTTTGCCAAAGATATGATCATATACCTAGAGAAAACTAAAGATTTATCTAAAAAGCTCCTAGATCTGATAAATGAATCCAGTAAAGTCTCAGGCTACACAATCAATGTACACAAATCAGTAGCACTGCTATACACCAACAGTGACCAAGCTGAGAATCAAATCGAGAACTCAATCCCTTTTACAACTGCTGCTGCTGCCAAAAATCTTGAGAATATACCTAACCAAGGAGGTGAAAGATCTCTACAATGAAAATTGCAAACCACTGCTGAAAGAAATCACTGAAGACACAAATGGAAGACATAAATGGAAATGCATCCCATGCTCATAGATGGTTAGAATCAATATTGTGAAAATGACCATACTGCCAAAAGCAATCTATAAATCCAATGCAATTTCCATCAAAATACCACCATAATTCTTCACAGAACTAGATAAAAACAATCCTAAAATTCATACAGAATCAAAAAGAGCCCACATAGCCAAAGCAAGACTAAGCAAAAAGAGCAAATCTGGAGACATCACATTCCTTACTTCCAACTATACTATAAGGCCATAGTCACCAAAACGGCATGGTACTGGTAAATAAATAGGCATGTAGACAAATGGAACTGAATAGAGAACCCAGAAATGAAGTCAAATACTTACAGCAAACTGATTTTTGACAAAGCAATAAAAAATATAAAGTAGGAAAAGATACTCTATTTAACAAATGGTGCTAGAATAATTGGCAACCCACATGTAGAAGAATAAAACTAGGTCCTCATCTTTCACCTTATACAAAAATCAACTCATGATGGATCAAAGACTTAAACATGAGACCTGAAACCATAAAAATTCTAGAAGATAACATTGGCAAAAACTCTTCTAGACATTGACTTAGACAGAGTTCATGACCAAGAACCCAAAAGCAAATGTGACAAAAACAAAGATAAATAGATGACACCTAATTAGACTAAAAAGCTTCTGCATGGCAAAATAAATAATCAGAGCAGTAATCAGACAACCCACAGAGTGGGAGAAAATATTCACAAACAATGCATCTGACAAAGGACAAATATCCAGAATCTACAAGGAACTCAAACAAATCAGGAAGAATAAAAACAAATAATTCCATCAAAAAGTGGGTAAAGGACATGAATAGACAGTTCTCAAAAGAATATGTACAAATGACCAACAAACATGAAACAATTCTCAATATCACTAATTATCATGGAATAGCAAATCAAAATCACAATTAGATACCACCTTAAGAATGACCATAATTTAAAAATAAAAAAAAAATAACAGATGTTGGCATGGATGTTGTGAAAAGGTAACACTTTTCCACTTCTGGTAGGAATGTAAGCTAGTACAATCACTATGGTAAACAATATGGAGATTCCTTAAAGAACTAAAAGTAGAACTACCAGCAATCCCACTACTGGGTATCTATCCAGAGAAAAAGTCATCATATGAAAAACATGCATGTTTAAAGGAGCACAATTTGCAATTGCAAAAATATGGAACCAGCCCAGGTGCCCATCAACTAATGAGTGGATAAAGGAAATGTGGTATATATATATATGAATACTACTCAGCCATTAAAAGGAACAAAAAAACGGCATTTGCGGCAACCTCAATGGAGTTGGAGATCATTATTCTAAGTGAGGTAACTCAGGAATGGAAAACAAAATATCATATGTTCTCACTTATAAGTGGGAACTAAGCTATGAGGATGCAAAGGCATAAGAATAATATAATGGACTCTGGTGACCTGGGGGGAAGGTTGGGAGGGGGGTGAGGGATAAAAGACTACACATTGGGTACAGTGTACACTGCTCGGATGACGAGTGCCCAGAAATCTCAGAAGTTACCACTGAAGAACTTATCCATGTGACCAAAATCCTCCTGTTTTCCCAAAACTATTGAAATAGATTTTTTTTAAAAAGACAAATATGAATAAGAGGACTCACAATTAAAAAAGCAGCAATTCACTTCAAGTAAGCATGGAAAGGGCTAAGTGCCATTCTAAGTTTATTGACATTGTATTGTTTAATGATAATGACGTTAACCTTAGTGTACTGTTTTAGTCACCATTTAAACATAGAGAAACTAAGACAGAGGAAATTTAGGTATTTTGTCCAAAGACACACATATGGTGAGTGTCAAAAACACGATTTGAATCCAGTCAGTCTGGCATCAATGTTCCTTACTTTTCACCATTACTCCAAACTCCTTTTGTTAGGATTAGTAGGGAATGGTGCTTTTCTTATGAGAAATGAGGGGGTTAAAAGCTCTATCTTTCCTGGGATCTGATCTCCTCGCTAAACTTGCCCCCTTATATTTCAAGGTAAAATTGACTGATTCCTGTTTATGTGAGGCTCAGGGACAGGGAGGAAGAAAGTATGTGGTTTTCATTAGGCTGTAGAAAGGGGGAACTTTTCTTCAGCTTTGCTATTTTGTGCTGCTTGTAGTCAAGGTGGTAACATCTAGAAGGCTAGGGTCAGGGTATGCAGGCAAAAGCAAGCCTCTTAAGATTCACATATGGCCCGTTGTTGACACCAGGGAAATAATTTTGGTTTCAAAACCCCAACTAAGAGAAGTACGTGCATTTGGTTGGAGTGTTTTCTGTAAGTTTTAACTTCAGGAAACTGGGACAAGTAAAAGCTAGTGAGGATTTAGGGGCATGAGGACCCCACGGAATCTTCATCAGAGAAAGATTAATATAGTCTGTCTTTTTTTTTCTTTTCCCATATTTGCGCTAGTCTGGGCCATCTCTTTCATCAGGTTATTGTAGTAGCTCCCATTTTTTGGTCAGATAATTTCACCTGCTTCCTACTGATGATTAAAAGCATTCAAATGTATTTCTCTTGGTTGCACCCCTGGCCCCTTTCTGTTTTATTTCTCATTTTTCCCTTTTGAACGTCCTGCATCCCACCCAGGTCCTGCATTTCCAGCTTCAGTTTCTTTGCCCAAAACTGTTTCCTATGCCTAAAATGCCTCCCAATCGCACTTCCACATATTCAAATTTTTCAAGTCCAAGTGCAAACTTGTCTTCTCCAAGATTTTTCTGATTCTTTAGCCTGTTGTAGTCTCTCACTCTTCAGAAAGCCAAGAGAAATGATCTGTTTTTCTCTTATGCTAGATATGAATTATTACTTTGCAGTAAATGAGTTGTGTTTTATCTACACCATAAGACTATACACTTTTATTTATTTATTTATTTATTTATTTATTTATTTTTGAGACAGAGTCTTGCTCTGTCACCCAGGCTGGAGTGCAGTGGTGCAATTTCGGCTCACTGCAGCCTCTGCCTTCTGGGTTCCAGCGATTCTCCTGCCTCAGCCTCCTGAATAGCTGGGATTACAGGCGTGCACCACCACGCCTGGCTAATTTTTGTATTTTTAGTAGAAATGGAGTTTCACCATGTTGGCCAGGCTGGTCTCAAACTCCTGACCTCAGGTGATCCACCCGCCTTGGCCTCCCAAAGTGCTGGGATTACAGGCATGAGCCACCGTGCCTGGCCAGACTATACATTTCTTTTTTTTATTATTATTTTTATTTTTATTTTTATTTTTTGTTGAGACAGGGTCTCGCTCTGTCGCCCAGGCTGGAGTGCAGTGGCCGGATCTCAGCTCACTGCAAGCTCCGCCTCCCGGGTTTACACCATTCTCCTGCCTCAGCCTCCCAAGTTGCTGGGACTAGAGGCGCCCGCCACCTCGCCTGGCTAGTTTTTTGTGTTTTTTAGTAGAGACGGGGTTTCACCGTGTTAGCCAGAATGGTCTCGATCTCCTGACCTCGTGATCCGCCCGTCTTGGCCTCCCAAAGTGCTGGGATTACAGGCTTGAGCCACCGCGCCCGGCCGACTATACGCTTCTTAAGGGCAGACACCACTAGGCATTTATATTCCCACAGCTCATAACCTTTGTTCATTTATCCAGTCATTTGCTTATTTAACAGTAACAAACAAAAGATAGGCATTGCTTACATTCATGAAGCCAATATGGAATAGGGTAAGTACACACAGCAAGCATTCAAATATTTATTGAATGAGAGTTGATCATAGTTGATGTATTTACTGGTTGTATTAGACTATGCAGGCTGCTATAACAAGATACCTTAGACAGTAATTTATAAACAATAGAAATTTATTGCTCACAGTTTTGGAGACTGAGAAGTCTAAGATGAAGATGCCAGCAAATGTGGTGTCTGGTGAAGGTCTGTTTCTCATAGATGTCACCTCTGTGCCCTCACATAGTTGAAGAGACAGAGGGGAAAAGCAGCCTCCTTCAATATCCTTTTATAAGGGCACTAATCCCTAATAGTTTAGGGATTAGACTCTGCCCTCATGACCTAATCACCTCCAAAAGGCCTGTAGTAGTTTCTCCTTAGGCTGTAGAAAGGGGAACATTATTGTTAATACCACCACAATGGGGAGTAAGCTTCAACATATGAATTTTGGAGAAACACCAACTTTCAGACCACAGGACTGGTCTTTATTGTAATAAATAAGCCTTTAAGTATAAAGAAATAATAGGTTTATATTTAAAAGTACCTCAGGGTGTATACAAAGGTATATAGGATTCCTTTAATATTTAAAATCCACAGGAAAGTTTATAAGAGACACCATAAATTCAATGTAAGTTGATAATAATAGACACCTTGGAACATTTTAAATATTGTTTTAATTTTTAAGCCTATTATTTAAAAGCCCGTGAATGGGGGAATCATTATGCATTCTGGGCAGAATTTACATGGTATGGAATCAGGGTCTCAAGATTAAATCAGCCATACTCAGCATAGAAAATGCTCCTAATTCATTTTACTATTACAGTAAAATGGTCTGTGGGCCCAGATAGTTTATTCTTGCCATTAAAACATTAATTCTAATGGTGTGAAAGGCAAATCAATTTCTCTCAGAGAAATTAGTGGAACTCTAGTTTGATATGTGCAAATTATAAAGTCAACAATAACACATAAGCAGCTAATGCAGGAGAATAGTATTTTTAGGAAAACTCCTTCCTTTAAGCCCAAGCAATTGTGATCACTTTAAGAATTGTTCTTCTTGGTTATCTGGGATAATCCTCACTACCCTGTCAAAATTGACTATAAAAAGCATCATATTTTATGTGAAGTTTGCTAATTTTAGGATCACTAGACAACAATATCTCCTGTCTCCTCGAACTCGGGGACCTTGATAAACCTAGTCAGGAATCCCAGGATTGTTCAAGTTTCATGTAGCCAGGGAGGTGACAGGACTGTCTCCAAAGTCCTGCTGTCATTGGCCTTCAATGCCTCTCACCTCTGATACCTCCTTTGTGTGTGCCTAGCACTTCGTGTTTATGTCTTTAAATGTACTTACAATATTGTATTCTAATTATCAGATTGCCAATCTCTGTCACTAAATGAGATATGTCTTGAGGGCAGGGACTGAGTCGTTAAGTCTCAAGCAACTACAATGAATCTTTAAATAAATATTTGATGACTGACTTAAATTGCATATGTTAGGCAGAGATGTCTTAAGAATAGAAATGGTGTCAGAAAATCAAGAAGAACACTTACTTAACCTTTACTTTCCCCACTGATTAGCTGGCGACAGAAATCACTTAATTAGAAATTCAGTTCTTTTTATTTTCTAAAAAAATCCAAGTACTCCTGGTGTGGCTAACATAAAAACCTATAGGTGATTTTTGGATAAGTTCAGTGGTTCTCAAACATCAGGGTGCATCAGAATCACCTGGAGGTATTGTTAAAACACAGATTGCTGGGCTTCACTCCCAGAGTTTCTGATTTAGTAGGTCTAGGATAGGGCCTAAGAATGCGCATTTCTAACACATTCTCAGGTGACATTGATGGTGATGGCCCGGGGAACACATTTTAAGAACCACTGGCTTACTGTAAAGGAACTGTCAGATCATTACAAGAGGGTAGATTTTGATGGCTATAGACAGTGCGGGAGAGTATGAAAGGAGGAAGAAAGAAGGAAAAACGGAAAATAAAAATAGCTCCAAGACAAGTTACACTTTACAAATTTTTTGACGGCCTGAAATAGTAGAAATCTTTGAAGTGTAATGTGTAGTTGTGGAATTGGCACAGTGCAGTCACCTTGGGAATAGCAAATATGACTTTCTAAATACAATATTCTTCACACCTTAAAAGGGGTATTTCAATAAATGTGATAAATGCTTATTTAAGAGTTTATAAATATAGCATGCTTTCTCCAAGTTATTTGGCCTTTAAACTGTGTGATTGCTTTTTTTGTCCAACAATGAGAGACTATTTTGTGCTATTTTCCCCATGAATACTGCTGTTATTACTTAATATTTATTAAATAGCCACCATAGTGGCTTTATTCTTACAGAAGAGGTTTTTCTTCTTTATATTTCTGTGCTAAATAGGAATTTCCTGCTGCCTGTCAAATTGAAACCATATTAAACAACACAGAATAACTTGAAGCAGACAGGGGTACAGGAATCAATGCCCACTTTTCTGAATTTATTAAAGCCAACAACAACAAACTAAACATTTCCTTCTTTTAGCTTGATCCTAATGTATGTATTAGGAATGCAGTTGCAAATACATCCAATCAATTAAACAGGTCACACACTGATGAGCCTTAAGATTTATTGTTTAGAAGTGAAATGTAGGAACATATCATGTCAAAGGAAATAGGATCCATAGTTTAAGGGAAGATAAATCAGACTTTGAAGGTAATAATCTTCAGAAAAGTCATTTTAAAGAGACACTGTGCATGTTGGATTTGATCACTTGAGGAGAATGAGAATTATAATAGTGCTAAAGGGTGAAGCTGAGAATTTAAAGACCAGGGAAAATTTAATAAAAAAGAGTCATGCTTTATGACATGGATTAGGAAACTGCAAGGATAGAATTCACAGTCCTAATTTCTGTTATTTGGAAAAAAGAAAAAAATATATTTCATGATAAGACATAATCACAATTCTAGCAGTCTCAAAATAATTATTTCTAGTTCAAAACTATATAATGAATCACAACACAAAATAAATATGCCTTCAGACATATCGAAGCTGGGTTTTTTCCTTTCTCTTTCTCCTCTGATTCCTCTCCGCCAAATGTGTGAATGCATAAATAATGGAAGAAAAGACTAAGACAGAGAATTACCACACAGAACAATTTGAAGAAAGCATCAATTATGGTTCTATTATGGGTTGAACTGTGTCCCACAAAAAGATTGTTGAACTCCTGATCCCCCATACCTCAGATTGTGACCTTATTTGAAAATAGGTTTGTTGCAGAGGTAACTAATTAAGATGAGGTCATGCTGGGATAGGTGGCCCTTAGAAGAAGTATGAGTGGTGCACTTATAAGAAGAGGAGAAGAGACACAGACGCATAAGAAGAGTGCTATGTAACAATAGAGACGGAAATTTGAGTGGTGCACCTACAAGCCAAGGAATGCCAAGGATTGCCAGCCATCACCAGAAGCTAGGAGAGAGGCACGGAACAGATCTTCCCTCACAGCAAACCATTCCTACTGACACCATTTCAGACTTCTAGCCTCCGGAACTGTGAGAGAATATGTTTTTGTTGTGTTAAGCCACCCAGTTTGTGGTGCTATGTTACAGCAGCCCTAGGAAACTGATGTAGTTTCTTTCTCAAAACTTCGTATGTTTTAAGATTTGTTCATATAAAGGGCTAAGCTTTCCTTCTACGTTAACTTATATTTCACCACTCAAGTCAGTCAAAACCTTTAATGATACTAAAAATTATGAATAAATGAGATGAGTTTTTATTAAGATGATTCTCAGGAATGTACATGTACTAGTGGAATAACAGTCAACACATATCCTAGGGCACACTATCCAAATAGAAATGAGAAAAGAGATAAAGTGGGAATAAAAATGCCTGAAAATATTCTATATTTTATTTTTAGTAGTAGAAAAACTTTTTTGTTCTCACTAATATGTTATTATAAATGTTACATATAGATTATATTTTAGTGAGAGCTATGCTACTGGATGTAGTTAATTACTTTTAAATTCTTGGTTTAATAGTTTATGATGCAAAGATTTAATGGTCTGGTTCTAAATTTAGTATATCTTGATACCTGGTTTTAATGGTTATTATAGTCAAAAAACCTACTGCACTGTTGGCTGCATTTATTAAATGCTGATGTTCAATTCTTTGTTCCAACCACCAATTTTGTAAAGGTTTTGGTTAAATTACGTTGATACATTTCTTTTTATTTTAAATAATTTAGAAGTAAATTGCAAACATTATAGTACTTTCTCTTTTCACATTCAGCTTGTATCTACTAATAATAAAGACATTCTTTTATATAACTACTATATTATGGCACCTAAGAAAAAAGACAGTAATTCTCCAATGTTACCTAAAATATAGTCCATATGAAAAATATGACAATTGTCCCAAGAATATCTTTTATAGCTTTTTTTGAACCAATGGGCAATGTAGGTTCACATATTACATTTTTGTTTTTGTTTTATTAGCCTCTCAGAAAAGAATATCTGTCTTTCATTCCTTTTATTTTTTGTGACATTGACTACTTTTTAGTCTAAGATTGCTTTCCTGTAGAATGTCCTGGATTCTGGGTTTGTCTTATTGTTTCCTCCAGGTGTTAACTTTTTACAAGTCACATATATTTCCTATGAACTAAAAGTAAGGCCTCTAGAAGCTTGATTAAATTAAGAAAGGTTTCAGCAGGAATATTTTAAAGGCAATATCATTTATTTCAATTTGCATTATATTGATAGGCACGCCAGATCTGGCTGCCCCTATACTAGTAACAGTACACTTGATCGTTTGCTTAAGGTGGTGACCTCCAGACTTCTCCACTATAAATGCACTTCCCCCTAGGCATAGTTCCACAGGGCCAATATTCTTTCCACAACAACTTTTCACTAAACTGCTTTAGCATTCATTAATAATCATTGCCTTGATCAATGATTACTTTAGAGGTTACAAAATAGTGGTTTTCTAAATTTCTCATTTATTTTACATTTAATTTATTAACTGGTATTCTGGAAGTAAGTGATCTCCTTTTATCTACCTTTCTCCATGTCTGGGGCAGGGAAAGTGCAAGATGACACTAAAACATCTTGTTTCAGAGATCACAAGGTGGTGCTTGAAGACAAATAGAGACATATCACCTCACAAGGGTACAGGATCCAGCTTGAAGAAGCTCCCACTCAAATTCTTTCAAATGTGGCCAGTGGGACCTCAGGCTTCTTGAGTGTCATTACTTACTTCTAGGACTATCAACAGCCAGAACTAGGAAAAACGCTTTTGAAAATTATGAGTTCATCTTGATACTGTCATCTTTTTATTTTTAATTGTGGTAATGAAAGAAATCAGGCACATTCCTCAGTCCTGGGCCCAGTACAGACACCATATATCTCTCAATTTCCTGGGCCCAGTACAAACACGGCCCAGTGCAAATACATTCCTCCATATATCTCAGCTTGGGAAATCCTGGGAAATCCCTGATAAGGGTGCTGCCGTTTGTAGTTTTACTAAAAGCACGGGAACCAATAGATAACTGCTAAATGTATAAACTTAATATGTTAACCAATTGTAATGCTGTAACCTAAAGAATTCCCTTGTTCCCTGTTCCTCTGTAACCTTACAAGTCCTATTTTCATCGGGCTATAAAAAGCGAGCGCGTGCATTGTTCGGGGCCCTCTTGTATGTTGTGAAATGGAGGGACCAAGTTCGAACTTGCATTAAAGATCCTTGCCGCTTGGCTTTGACCCTGAACTCTGGTGGTCTTCTTCGGGGAATAAACGGTCTGGGCATAACAGTAAAAATACACATAATAAAATGTACCATCCCAATCATCTTTAAACATACATTTTCATAATGTTGTGAAACAGAAACAGATCTCTAGTACTTTCATCTTGCAAAACTGAACGTCTATACCCATAAAAGTCCCCCTTTGTCCTCCCCGCAGTCCCTGGAAACCACCATTTTACCCTCAGTTTCCAAGATTTTGACTATGTTTGATATCTCAAATAAGTAGAATTTTACAGTGTTTGCCCTTTTGTGACTGGCTTATTTCACTCAGCGTAATGTCCTCAAGGTTTATCCATGTTGCAGCATGTGACAATATTTTTTTCTTTTTTAAGGATGAATAATATTCCATTGTATGTATATACCATGTTTTGTTTATTCATTCATTAACGGACTTTTAGATTGCTTCTGCCTCTTGGCTATTTGTGAATAATGTTGCAGTGAACTTGGGTGTGCAAATACCTCTTCAAAATCCTGCTTTCAATTCCTTTGGACACACACCCGGAAGTAGGATTGCTGGATCATATGGTAATTCTATTTTTAATTTTTTAAGGAAGATTTTTACTGTTTTGCATAGTGGCTTTCAGTTCTTTTTTTTTTTTTAAGTTGCAGAGCTTTTTTGTAATTTATTCATTACTTCTATCTCATTTTTAAAATCTTTTAAAATTTTTTTACCATTTTTAAATCCAAATGTTTGTTTTCATGTTGAAATAGTACTTGAAACTTTAGAAAATATACAACAGATATAAATTTCAGGAGATCATTGTTACCCTCCAACACAGTGACATTGGAGCCAGTGGCATTATCCAATCACCAAATATATACATTTAACACGATATTATGATTCGTGGAGTGCTTTCTACCATTTGTCCTTCTCAATATTTTATTTCAAGCAAACAACATATCATTTGTTTGCTGAATATAAAGTTGGTCTACTTGCATGTACTTGTTATAATTGGGTTCTATTATGGTTTTTTTTTGCTTTTATTATTATTTTTAATTGACATATAACAATTTTACTTATTTATGGAGTACAGTGTGATATCTGAATATGTATATACAAAGTATAATAATCAAATCAGAGTAATTAGTATATACATCCCCTCAAACATTTATCATTTCTTTGTGTTGAGAACATTCAAAATCCTTTCTTATAATTATTTGAAAATATACCAAAAATTGTTGTTCATTCTAGTCAGTTGCCCTAGAGTGCTATAGAACACTAGAACTGATCCCTCCTCTTTAGCTGTACTTTTGTATCTGTTAACTGGCATTTAGCTATCTCCACCTTTCCCCTACCCTTCTCCACTTCTAGTAACCACTATTCTACTCTCTTCGTCTATGAGATCAATTTTTCTAACTTCCACGAATGACTGAGAACATGTGGTATTTGTCTTTCTGTGTTTGGCTTATTTCACTTCACATAACGTCCTCCAAATTCATCCATGCTGCCACAAATGACAGAATTTCCTCCTTTAAAAAATTATATTTCTTCTCATTACTCTGAAAATATCGGTGCCTAACCACATGTATACACACACATACACTTATTTACATTATCCTACAATACATATAAATTAGTTTCAAAATTACAATCAATATTAAAAATAAAAACAAACCTACTGAATTTTTGTTGCAGCAATTTTTGTCTTTTTACTATATTTAATTAAGGTTGTACAGGCAGAGTATTGTGTTAAAAATTATTTTAAATAATTATTTTCTCTGTATGATTATTTTTCATATATATTTATGCTCATATGTTTCCATTTGTGTTGAAAAATTTATGTTTTATAATTTTTAATTTAATTTAATTAATTTATTTTTAAGATGTTTTTGAGATGAAGTCTCACACTGTCACCCAAGCTGGAGTGTAGTGGCGCAATCTCGGCTCACTTCAACCTCCACCTCCTGGGTTCAAGTGATTCTCCTGCCTCAGCCTCCCAAGTAGCTGGGACTATAGGTGCCCACCACCACTCCTGGCTAATTTTCGTAGTTTTAGTAGAGATGGGGTTTCACCATCTTGGCCAGAATGGTCTCCATCCCTTGATCCACCGGCCTTGGTCTCCTAAAGTGCTGGGATTACAGGCATGATCCACCACGCCCAGACCAATTTAATTTTATTTTTCAAATAAAATTACAGCATTTGCATAGTCCAAAAGTTAACAAGAGGTCAAGCATGGTGGCTCATGCTTGTAATCCCAGCACTTTTGGAGGCCAAGGCTGGCAGATAACTTGAGGCCAGGAGTTCAAGACTAGTCTGGCCAATATGGTGAAACGACCTCTCTATGAAAAATACAAAAAATGAACTGGGCATCACAGTGGCATGCACCTGTAGTCCCAGCTACTCGGGAGACTGAGGGCTGAGAATCACTTGAACCTGGGAGGTGGAGGTTGCAGTGAGCCGAGATCATGCTACTGCACTCTAGCCTGGGCGACAGAGTGAGACCTTGTCTCAAAAAATAAATTAATCAAGTTAATACGATATAAAAAAATACACTCAGAATACTCGGAGACGGCGTGCTCCCTCCACCTATCCTCCATTTTCATTAGTTTATGATGTTTCTAGTTAGTTCTTCCATCCTTCCATACATTTTTGGCAAAATAAATCAAATCATCCTCAGTTTTTAAAAATGTTTCATGTACCTCACTTTGTCGCTGTATCATAGTTTATTGGACCAGTGCCTTATGAGTGAATATCTAAGCTGTTTCAAATTTTTGTTATTACAAATAATGCTGCAATGAATAACCTAGGGCATATGTTTCATTCCTTTGGAGTTGTATCTATGAGGTAGATTCCTAGAAGTTGAATAGCTGGATCAAAAACTAAAACCACAGAATTTTTGTAGATATTGCCAAATGCCTCTTCATGGGAGTTTAAACATTTTGCACACTTACCAGCAATTTAAGAGAATGACTATTTCTTTACACTAAGCTAACAAACTTTATCGTCAGTGTATATGAAAAATGCTACCTCAGTATGGTTTTAATTTTAATACCTTAGGTGTGAGAGTGAGTGTTTTCTCACATACAAAAACTCTTTGTTTTTTTTTCTGTGAATTGTTTATGTTTTTTTTATTTTTTCTATTGCATTTTCAATTTTTTAAAGGTGCAGATAGAAATCTTTTACTTGTTTTTATAGGTGGCACACATAGTTTCTGCAATAAAATCACATAATGTTAGAAATATTTTCAAACACTCCTTTTAAAGATTGTCTTTCCATAGTGTGAGTTTCTTTAGAAAATGAGATGTCTTCTTTATTATTGTTACAATATCACTTCTCCTTTGAAGGTAGATGAGTTGTTTATTCATTTTTAAACTACATTCTAAGTAACACATTACTGAGAGCCTTGTGTCATCAGAGTAAAGGTCAGCACACTTGAAACACTTATCTTTTAGTAAAAGAAAAGTGCCTAATGCATCTTTAAGTTCTAAAACTTCTTTAAGTACTTCGTCTCAAGGTAATCAAAGAACCTCTGCATAATACAAAATAGTTTCTGTGTCACTCACCATATATGTATTGAAGATATGTCACCGTGTATTGGTCTGTTTTTTTTTTTTTTAAGTGCATAAATGACATCCTGTAAATTATAAGCAAAATCTTTTTCTTCTTGCATCCCCAAGGATCATGTTATGTGCTCCACTTTGGAGATCACTATTAAGTAGAATAGCCAGTGCCTATTCTGTCTAAGGCAAAGAACCACAGTAATGTCCCTGACACTAGACTAGATGGTTTTGTCTCTTCTAAACCTCAAAACCTTTCATGTTCTACTTAGTAAGTCTCTAGATCTTGAGAGTTACAACTTTAGGTTTTAATCAGGTCTAAAATATAATTTCCAGTTAATCTTGCCAGAGGTCTCATACACTGTTTTAAGCCATCAACCTAAAGTGAATACAAATTTTTATTTTTTAATCTACATTCCTTCTCTGTTTTTCCTGGTTAAGAATCCCATTTTGGTTTTTACGAATGATCCCTCCCACTATCTGGTGAAACTGTCAATCAAGGGATCCTCCTTTACTTGCAATCAAGTAGGCACAGGAGCCGGACTTGGCCAATGAGAGCACTTCATTACCATAGAAAAAGTGTTCAAGTCAAGATTGGCTATGTAACACAAATCAGACCAATGAAAGTTATTTGTAGGTATGGATTTTGATAGAAAGTAGGTCTCTAGTCTTCTAAGATAGTAAGTACTAAACAGTATGTGAATCATGAACTGCAAGGGGACATCTTTACCATATTGTGAAGACAGCTTATCTCAAAATGAATCTAATGGACAGCTAATTAGAGATTAAAAAGAGAGAAATTGAATCTTGATTTTGTTGCTGGAGCATCTGGGATCCAGCCACACCTGAAGGAAGACTATCCTTATAAATTTTAAATAAGTAAAATAAATATCCTTATTTATTTTACTTATTATTATTTTTAATTGACAAATCATAATTATATACATTTATCAGGTACAGTGTGATGTTTTGATATATGTATACAATGTGGAATAATTAAATCAGGTGAATATATCCATCTCGCATGCTTATCATTTTTTATGGTGAGACATTTGAAATGTATTCTTATTTTGAAATATATAATATGCTACTATTGACTATAGTTGCCCTGATGTACAATAAATCTCAGAACTTATTCCTCCTGTCTATCTGAAACTTTGTACTCTTTTATCAACAAGTATAAGCGAGATCAGGTGGTATTTGTCTTTCTGTATATGGCTTATTTCACTTAGCATAGTATCTTCCAGATTCACCTATGTTGCAGCAAATGACAAGATTTTATCTCCTTTTAAGGCTGAAGAGTATTCCATTGTGTATATATACTATTTTTAAAAATCTGTTCATCTGTTAATGGACACTTAGGTTGATTCTATATCTTGGCTATTGTGAATAATGCTGCAATGAACATGAGTGTAAAGATATTCCTTTAACATACTACTTTTACTCCTTTGGATATACACCCAAAAGTGGGATTACTGGATCACATGGTAGTTCTATTTTGAGTTTTTTTGAGGAATCTATATAATGTTTCCCATAATGGCTGTACTAATTTACATTCCCATCAACAATGTACAAGGGTTCACTTTTCTCCACTTCCTAACCAAAGGTTATCTTTCATCTCTTTGTTAAAAGTCATTCTAACAGGTGTGAAGGGACATTTCACTGTGGTTTTAATTTGCATTTTGATTATTGATGCTGAGCATTTATCACTAATCTATTGCCATTTATGTGTATTCTTTCAGGAAATGTCTGTTCCTGAAAGACATTGTCTGTTCTGGTCCTCTGCCCATTTTTTTAAAAAATATAATTATTTATTTCCTTGCTATTGAGTTATTTGAGTTCCTTATATAATTTGGATGTTAATCCCTTATCAGATGTATAGTTTGCAAATATTTTGTGTGTCAAGAATACACAATGGGGAAACAATAGTTTCTTTAATAAATAGTGTTGGGAAAACTGAATATCCAGATGCAGAAGAATAAAGTTGGAACCTAGTCTTGTACTGTATACCACAATCAACTCAAAATGGGTTAAAGCTTAAATATAAGACCTAAAAGTATAAAACTACTAGAAGAAAACATTGGGAAAAAGCTATGCACCATTGGTTTGGGTAATGATTTTTTGGCTATGACCCTGAAAGTGGAAACAGTGAAAGCAAAAATAGACTAATGGGATGACTTCAAACTCATAAATTTCAGTTATATAAACCAGTAATTTCCCTTTTTAGTTTCAGTAGGATTAAACTTGTCATTTGCAGACAATTATCACTTGGGAGTGGCTCTCTAGCTGGAAACTGTATTTTCTAACTACTTTCATATCTAGGTAGGGCCTTGGGACCAGTTATTGCAAATAGAAGGAATACAACAGGTAGGCCTTCTCTGCTTGTTCTCTTTTACCTTTTATTGGCTGAATACAGATGACTCTGGGGATCTAGAGAATATTGGAGCTACAAAGAGAAAGGTACTAGAGTGCTGAAATAATTGTACTGAAGGTTGATGCTTGCATTGGATTATTTTATGAGCAGAAATTAATGTGTGAAGTTTTTGAAATTTTGGAGTTTGCTAAAGCAGCTAGTATGACCCTAACTAGTATACCATATATTGTCTTACATTAGCTTGTCTTATATTATTTATTTGATTGTCTTTTCTCACTCTTAGATTGAAATTACCCTAAGGGTAAATACTAGGCCTTATTCATCTTTATATCCCCTGTGACAGAGGTACTCAATAAGTATACGTTGAATTAAGTGAGATTTCAGAGTGCTAAAAATATTTAGTTCAAAATAACTCAAATATGACTTGTGCAAGTTAATTATGATTACATTTTTTAAAATAACAACTTTATGAAAATGTTTCACTTACCATATATTTCACACATTTAAAGTATATAGTTTTTAGTGTATGCACACAGAATGTACAACCATCACCAAATCAATTTCGGAACACTTTCAATACTCCCTAAAGAAATCCCTTATGTATTAGCAGTTACTCTGCATTTTCCTGTAACCTTGCTCTCCTTTTATCCTAGACAACTACTATTCTACTTTATGTTTTATGGATTTTCCTATTCTATTCATTTCATATAAATTTAATCATACAATATATGGCCTTTTGTGACTGATTTCTTTCAATTAACACAGTGTTTTGAAGGCTCATCCATGTTCTAGCACATATCAGTACTTCATTCCTTTTTATTACAAAATAATATTCTTTTGTATGAATATGCCACTTTTTATTGATCCATGTACACATTGATGAACGTTTGGGTTCTTTCTACTTTTTGACTATTATAAATAATACTGTTATAAACATTTGCGTACATGTTTTCATGTGGATGAATTATTTTAATTATTTAAAAAGTTTTATTTTATTTTACTTTTTTTGATAGAGATGGAGTTTTACTATATTGCCCAGGCTAGTCTCTAACTCCTGGTCTCAAGTGACACTCCTGCCTTGGCCTCCCAAAGTGGTGGAATTATAGGCATGAGCCACTGTGCCTGTCCAGGATGTATATTTTTATTTCTTTTGAGTATATACCTAGAAGGGGAATTTCTGAGTCATATGGTAACTATATGTTTTAGCTTAGAGGAATTGCTAAACTATTTTCCAAAGCCTCTGTGCCAGTTTACATTCCAATCAGCATTGCAGGATGATTCTAATTTCTCTACATTCTCACCAACATTTGTTATTGTCTGTCATTTTTATTACAGCCATTCTAGTTGACGTAATGTAGTCTCTTATTGTAATTTTGATTTACACTTCTCTGATGACTAATGATGTTGAACATCTTTTCATGTGTTTACTGATCATTTGTGTATCTTATTTAGAGAAATGTCTATTCAGCTCCTTTCCCATTTTAAAACTGCCATAGTTGGCTTTATGTTATTGAGTTGCAAGTTTTTATATTCTGGATACAATTACCTTATCAGGTATTTGATTTGTGAATATTTTCTCCCATTTTTGAGGAGCTGTCCTCTCACTTATTTGATGCAGAAAAGTTTTTAAGAAATGTTTGATGAAGTTCAATTTGTCTATTTTTCTCCTTTGATGCTTGTGCTTTTGGTGTCATAAGAAATTATTGCCTTATCCAAGGTCATAAATTTTCATAGGTATGTTTTCTTCTAAGAATTTTATGGATTTAGCTCTCACACTAATGTCTTTGATCCACTTTGAGTTAATTCGTTATAAAGTATGAAATAGGGGTCCAGCTTAATACTTTGGCATATGGATATCCAGTTGTTCAGCATCATTTGTTGAAAATACTATTCTTTTTCCATTAAGTTGTGTTGGCGCTTTTGTTGAAAATCAATTAGTCTTAAATATTGGGGTTTATATCTGGACTTCTAATTCGATTCCATTGATTTATATGTCTATCCTCATGCCAATGCCACACAGTCTTGATTACTATAACCTTGTAGTATGCTTTGAAATCAGGACATGTGAGTTCTTCAAGATTATTTTTGGTCTTCTGTGTCCTTTTCCGTTCCATATAAATTTTAAAATAACTTTATCAATTTCTGCAAAGAAAGCAGCTGAAATTTTGATAGAGATTGTATTAAATCTGCAGATTAATTTGGGGAGTATTAGTTTCTTAACAATCTTAACTTTTCTAATCCATAAGCGGGGGATGTCTTTCTATTAATTTAGTTCTTCTTTTATGTCTTTCAATGATGTTTTGTCATTTGGGGTGTCAAAGTTTTGTATCTTTATTGTGTGATTTACTCCTGATTATTTTATTTTTGATGATGTTAGAATTGTTTGCTTTATTTCATTTTTGGATTGTTTATTGCTAGTTTGTAGGAATACAATTTTTTCTGTATAATGATCTTGTATCTTGCAACCTTCCTGAACTTGTTTATTAGTTCTAATAGTTTTTAAGTGTTTTAAAATAATTTTTTATATAGAGGATTATATTATCTGCAAATAGAGTATAATTACATTTTTAAGAATATAATTATAAGAATATAGCAGACTGCAAGAAGACTTTTAAAGGGAATTTTCTGCTGGTTTAAGAATACCATTTGTATAAGTCTAAACTGAAAAAGCATACTTTTAAAATGCTGCCAGTTTTAAGGCCAAGGAAGAAAGCAGGAAAGATTCTGCTTCCTCAATAATCTTATTTATGTACAATCCTTTCTTTGGTGATCCATGAGAGAAAATTCTAATTGCTGAGTTGGAGTTAATTAGATATGAAGATAGAATTGTTGTATAGTGTAAATAGACTATTACCATATACTTCTTATCTGATTAGAATAAAGATCTGGAAAGATGTTGTTGTATAAGATTTTGATTATTCATACTTTCTCAGCAAACATTTCCTATAATAGGAGAAAGGAAACATTGTGGATAGATTACAGGAACCCACACCCTGAAACCTCTCTAGCTTTTACATCACAAACAACTGTTCTCATGAAGCATCTACATTACTCTCCAAGTAAATGATAGAAACATATTTCTATCATTTATTTTATCTCCAAATAAATGATAGAAGCATCTACTTTACTCTCCAAATAAATGATAGAAACATATTTGTCAGAGTTACTCTATAGCATACACATCATATGTGTCTGTAAACGCTATAAAAACTTATCTGTAGGAGCCGATTCCCCACTTAACACTAAGGATTACAGGATAACATAGCAGCAGGGAAGAACATAAATTTGGATTCAAACAGATGCAGGAAAAACAACAGTAACAATGAGTTTGAATCCTGGCTCTACTACCTAGTTAGCTTTATGAGTCTCATTTCTTTATTTATGAAATTGAGATACTGATATAATAGTCTTAAAGGATAGCATGAAATAGACTTAATCTCTAAATAGAGATTTGTGGTTGGTAATAGCCCATCTTTTACATATCTCCAAGTCTAAGAAAGCAACCAATAAAGGTTAGATCCTTATACTCACCAAGGGCAAAAGAATTCTCAGGATAACCCTACAGTCCACTGACAGGTCTAAATCACAGTAATCTCTTGTATATGTTGTAGATATAAATATTTTGGAGCCATTGCATATGCAGAGTTTCCCAAATTTATAGTGAACCTTGGATAATTTGGTGTCATACAGTTGCTTTAGTAGAAGTAATTCACAAACCATAGTTCATGCACAGGTATTAATCTTCTCAACATAACCTTCCTTTGAAGAACCACTCTTGCCTCAATGCATTATAATTCTGCTAAGTTTATGTGCTTTCATTTACGTTGGGCTTCCACAGGGATGTGGGGTGAGGACAGTCCAGACCTGGCCAAAAAGTGTTTCTCATGACTCTGGCCAGAATGATTAGCTCAGTAATAGCCATGTGATGCAATGCAGCCTCATCAGAACTTACCCTGGAACTTTATAAGAGCTATTAAGAAATACATTATCATTTTATCTAGGATTGAGACCTCTAAAAATAACATGGGTTTGAGGCAACTATCTTGTTGCCACATAGGGAAAGCCCTCTGGGAAAGAAGGCAAGTAGAAATAAGCAGAGCTGTAGCCAAAAGTTTGAAAAAGAAGCAGTTTTAATGCTATCATTTCAACTGGATTTCACTGTGCATAAAAACATGCCCCCCGGCTTTTCCTCCTTCCTCACCTCCCTCTTTTATTCAGCTAGTTTGTGTTTGTTTTTTATTTCTTAGAATTGAAAATATTCTGACCGACACATGTATTCTTTACGATACTGTACAAGTTCAGGACTCCTTCCACGACCCCATGCTGAAGTTAGCTGGAAATAATAGAGGAAAAGTTACAAAGCAGAGACGTGGAAGAAGAGAAAAAGAAAGGACTCAAGAGAAAACAGTTCAAAAGAATAAAATAAAAAAGGCAAAATAAGTGGATACTCATGATAGTGAGGGATAGAGACAGTAGTACAAGCCAGTTCTTCTCAAATAGTATTTATGTCCCTTACTCATAGCCTTTACCACAGAAATAGTTGAGATTTAAATCATTATTTATAAAACTACAGTTATTATCCATAGAACATTTAGGTGGCATTCTTAAAATCACATGTATTTTAAGCTCAGTATGTTGTGATTCTAATGACACTGAAGAGCCTCAAGGAGCACTATGGTGATGTCAAACATTGAAGCACAAAGTTGGAATAATGGGTCTATTTTTTTTCCTCTTGATCAATCCATTAATAGAATTCTTATCCATCCTACCACATAAAGGCACACAAAAATCCTTTGAAAAGGTCATTATCAAAAGTTTGAGCTATTTTCTGATGTTATAGTTGAAGGGGGAAGTGTGTTAATTTAAGAAACGGAAGGCTGTGTGTCAAAGAGATGAGACTGGTCACAAAAGGAGCTTTAGAAAATAAATGTCTTTGAAAGCCAACCTAAATGGCATCCTTGGCCATAAGGTATAAGGAAGGAGGTTTCAGGGCAGGAAGGGCACACACATAATTAAAGGTGTACATTGTGAAACCCACTTCTGTAGCAGCTAAATTAGGAGTCAACAAACTACTGCCTTTGGGCACCATTGACCTATTGCCTGTTTTTATAGGGCCAATGAGCTAAAAATGGTTTTTATATTTTGAAACAATTGGAAAAATCAAGAGAGTAATAATACTATGTTACACAGAAAATTATACAAAATCCCAATTTCAGTGCCCATAAATAAAGTTTAATTGAAACACAGCCATGGGCATTTGTTTCAGTATTTTTATAGCTGATTTGCTCTACAAACACAGAGCTGGGTAGTTTCAACAGAACCCATGTGGTTAAAAGCGTAAGTTTGCAAACCCCTGAGGTGGAGCAATGGGGACAGAAAGTCAAGAAGGCTGAGGAGGTGATAGTGTGGTTAAGAAGACAGAGTGTGGAGTCAAATTTCCCTAATTCTGTTGGTTTATCCTGAGCAAGTTACTTAATGTATTTTAGATTCAGTTACCTTTGCTGTAAAATGAGGATGATAATATACCTGCTCAATAAGGGTTTTGTGAGGATCAATTGAAATAATACCAACAAAGCATTTAGCATATGGTAAATGCTACAAATGTTAGCTATTAGGTGGATATGGCATTGTACATCTGGTAGGAAGAATTTGGGTCCCTTCTTACCTCCCCTTTGAACTGTGAGTTACTTTATTCCTTCACTCAAACATAATATAGCCCATGAGCATGCTGTTATGAGGCACAATTAAGCCACAAAAAGTACAATATTTTGGTAAACAGCAAGGGATAACTTTTGTTGCTTTTCATTTGTTGATTTGCCTATTACCTTCAGTGCATTTATCTGGCTGGTTGATCACTTTCCATACATGGATAAGATGTCTGTACACTCTGACAATGAGGAAGGACACAAAGTAAAGTGCCAAATATTCAATGCCCTTGAACCACACTCAAATGAGTACATGACAGATAGAAAGATTATAGTATTTTTTAATGTTTGAGTCAGTATATTTATTGGTGGTTTTAAGAATAAGCATGTTTATTGTTAACTGTTGTTATATTGTTCTTGGTTTCCACTATGAGCTCAAGGACTGGAGGACCAATTTGGTAGTTGAGAGACTTTCAGAATTTTTATAGAATGGATGCTTTGTTGTGTGGAGACCCAAATACCTGAGCTAGTCTCTGTGTTTACATGCCTATGTTTGTCTCTTGAGATAATGCGTTTTCCATTTTTATCTTCTTTACTTGGAAATCTCTTACTGCCTGTATTTTGGTGACAGAAACTGCAAGTGCATGAGCACATTGTAAATGAGAGTATAAAAGAATGTAAATGAGTTGTCTTAAGTGTCACAACCAGCAATGATACTGGAAATAAATCTCAAGAGTTTCTATTCCCAGATATGATTCTCTTTCAGTTTTCAGACCAATGAAACTTTAATAGTTGAGAAAACATAATTTTATCCTTTCATTATAGAGAGAGTATGCCTCAAAGTTAGGCAGTTAGAAGGCAGTCAAAAAGTCAGAAGGAAATAGAATAAAAGCATTTGCCTTTCAAAGTTAACAGTTGTCTAGGAAATAAGGAGGAGAACTGGTATCCTAAAAAATGTAAATAACAACTCATTACTGAGTAGTTATTACTTATCGGCTCAAAGTTCCATTTTAATTCTCCCTTCTTTACCTAGTTTCTGATTGTTATGTATCTGGAATTAGAAGTGAATAACAAGATAATCGTATTTTACTCACTGTAAAGTACTACTCACCTGAGGTAATTGGGTAAAGTGATTAGATGATTTAGAAAATAGAGATAAAGAGATAAAGTTTTCCCATCAAATGAATCAGTCTTCAGGCTAGGATTAGCATGACAAGACCAGTGTAGCCATGCTAGACCATCTCACCATGAGTTCTAGCAGGCAGATATGATCACTTGTGAAAGTCAAGATTGACTATGTTAAGGACCCTCTTCTTGTGAGAAAGAGCAAAAGCAACTGTTCAGGGGGGATCCTCTTTATCCAGCCTGACAGCCATGTTAGATCTCAAAGCCTGGACAAAACATATGTGAATTGTTTTTGAAAAAATTTTAATCTAGACATTAAATGGTTAGAGCTTATTTTTTCTGCATAGCTCATATGTGAGTATTGATATGTTTCTCATGTCCCGTGGTTCTTTGAAAACCAGATAATGAACAAGAGCACATTGTCACATCAACTTACCTAAAGTTTTAAAGTCAACTTAAGGCTGTTTATGGAATAGGAACAGCTCCAGTCTCCAACTCCCAGCGCGAGCGACACAGAAGGCCGGTGATTTCTGCATTTTCAACTGAGGTACTGGGGTCATCTCACTAGGGAGTGCCAGACAATCGGTGCTGGTCAGCTGCTGCAGCCCAACCAGCGAGAGCTGAAGCAGGGCGAGGCATCGCCTCACCTGGGAAGCGCAAGGGGGAAGGGAATCCCTTTTCCTAGCCAGGGAACAGAGACACACAACACCTGGAAAATCAGGTAACTCCCACCCCAATACTGCGCTTTAAGCAAACGGGCACACCAGGAGAATATATCCCACACATGGCCGCGAGGGTCCCACGCCCACGGAGCCTCCCTCATTGCTAACACAGCAGTTTGCGATCTAACCGCAAGGCAGCAGCGAGGCTAGGGGAGGGGCACACACAACACCTGGAAAATCAGGTAACTCCCACCCCAATACTGCGCTTTAAGCAAACGGGCACACCAGGAGAATATATCCCACACATGGCCGGGAGGGTCCCACGCCCACGGAGCCTCCCTCATTGCTAACACAGCAGTTTGCGATCTAACCGCAAGGCAGCAGCGAGGCTAGGGGAGGGGCACCCGCCATTG
>NW_012114722.1:2022973-2077529 GCF_000951035.1 Colobus angolensis palliatus | reverse complement strand
AAAAAAGGCTGTTTATCAGATAATGCTGTTTGCCAAACTGATCATTATTTCTCAAAAATGCACTCCCTGTATAATTAATAAAATATATGTTGGTATGAAATATACCTATAGTCCCTACAGGTTTGGCACAAATCACAAGTTTTATAGAGTGCAAATCATCACAATTTGAAGATTTATTGACTATGGTTACCATTTAAGTTTTGACCTCTAAGATTGGCCAAATGACTCTTCAATTTAAAATAAACATAGTTAATGAAATTGGGATATTGATTGAAATAGATTTTAAAAATTGATGGACCAATGGGGATATTTTTATGTTATCATCTTTGATACTTACTCATTTTGACCTTGGTTTACTTTTCATAGCATGTATATATATTTGCTGTATGAAGGAGAGAGCCATGGATAAAGAGTAACCCAGAAACTATATTCTACACTTACACATAAGTATTTAAGTATCATGGGGAGATCTGTTACTTTTCTAAATAAAGCAAGCTCTAATAGTTCTTGATAATAGATCATGGTGGCTCAAAGGAGAAAAGTAGCTGTGTTTGCATATCAAAATGCAGCTTGAATAATTTCATTTTAAGGAATGATATGAATGGTAAAATGAAGCTACACAAAATTACCTATAGACCATTTAAAACAAAGTCAACTGAATAGCTTACTTGGAAAAAATGTGAGGATTTTTAAACTGAAATACTTTTTTCTTGAAATATTAACATTACTTGTCTTGGTATTAAAGGAAATGTTCTTGACCATATTATAATGCTTGTGTATTTGCCTGAAAATTCCAAAGGGTATGGAAAACTTTTTCATCCATTCTGGATACATGAAGGTCTTTTTTGTGTGGTTGATAACTATCCACTATTGCAGATGATTCTTCTGTTTGTGCATATTACTTGCTTTAGCTTCAAGAAGTAAGAAGAAGAACTAATGATTTTGATCACTTACTAAATCACAGCCACTTAATTTAATTAATTTAATTTTAAACCCTTAAAGCAACCTACAGAATGGGAGAAAACTTTTGTAAACCATGCATCCAACAAAGGTCTAATATCCAGCATCTATAAAGAACTTAAACAAATGCACAAAAAACCATTAAAAACTAGACAAAGGACATGAACAGACACTTTTCAAAGAAGACATATATGCAGCCAACAAGCGCATGAAAAAAAGCTCAACATCACTGATCATTAAAGAAATGCAAATCAAAACCACAATGAGATATCATCTCACACCAGTCAGAATGGCTATTACTAAAAAGTCAAAAAACAACAGATGCTGGCAAGGTTGTGGAGAAAAAGGAACCATGCTACACTGCTGGTGGGAGTGTAAGTTAGTTCACCCATTGTAGAAGACAGTGTGGTGATTTCTCAAAGACCTAAAGACAGAATACCATTCAACCCAGCAATCCCATTACTGGATATATACACAAAGGAATATAAATCATTCTATTTTTCTATTATAAAGACACATGCATGTGTATGTTCATTGCAGCACTAGTCACAAAAGCAAAGACATGGAATCAACCTAAATGTCCATCAATGATAGACTAGATAAAGAAAATATGGTAGACACACACCATAGAATACTATGCAGTCGTAAAAATGAATGAGATCATGTCTTTTGCAGCAACGTGGATGGAGCTGGAGGCAATTATTCTTAGCAAATGAATGCGGGAACAGAAAATCAAATACCACATGTTCTCACTTACAAGTGGGAGCTAAATGATGATAACACATGGACTCATAGAAGGGAACAACACACAATGGGGACTACCAGAGGGTGGAGGGTGGGAAGGGGGAGAGGATCAGAAAAAGTAACTAATGGGTAGTATGCTTAATGCCTGGGTGATGAAATAATCTGTAAAACAAACCCCCCAACACACGTTTACCTGTATAACAAACCCACACTTGTTCCCTGAACTTAAAAGTAAACAAAAAAAAAAAAACAAAACAAAAAACCATTAAAAGATAAACATTATCGTTATCCCAATTTTGCTAATGAAGAAACAGGATTTGACAGGTGTTGTGTCTAGGTGTCAAATAGTAGATGACACAGGCTGGATTTATGCAAAGCCATGATTGTCTGTAAGGTCGATGGTCTATTTATTTTATAACACTTCCTTCATCTTTTTGTCTACTGAGCCTTTGCTATATCAATGGTATTGTAGTAGGTACTCAAATGCTTTACAAGCCACAAGATACTTGTGTTTATAAAGAAAGGATTCATTATTGTACCTTGTTTTTTCTGTATTTTCTCAGATTTACCATTCTATTTGTAGTTGTGCTTTCATGAACTTTTATTTACTTTATATTTTCTGAGTCTGAGCTTTTTAAAACATTTATTTGGTCAATATCTGAATTGACAATATTATGTCAACTAGTGATTTAAAAGTCTCAGTTCCTTCATTAGTAAAATAAGCTACTAATTCTGCGTACTTGTTGACGAGAAAATCTATTTAGTGTCCATTAAAGTGCTTTGTGTATCATCTTATAAATTTATGGTACCATTGACATTTGGTTATCAAAAGAATTTAATAATAGACAAACTTGTATTGCAAGGAAAATTGTTGGCAAACATATGAAACTCTTCTATGTAAAATTTCTTTTGTGCATTTTAACACAGTAATGGTGTATTCGTTTATACTGCTATAACAAACCACCATAAACTGGATAGCTTATGAACAACAGAAATTTATTTCTCACAGTTCTGGAACTGGGAAGTCCAAGATAAAAGCACTGGCAGATCCAGTGCCTGGTGAGGGCCCACTTTCTTGGTAATAAAAGATATCTTCTCACTTCATCCTCACAAGGCAGCTCCCTGGGGCCCCTTATATAAGAGAACGAATCAGTTTCCAGAGGCCCCACCTGCTAATATCATCACGTCCGTGACTAGGTTTCAACATACGCATTTTGGAGGGACAAAAACATTCAGACCATAGCAAATGAGTCTCAGTATCAGTAGCAATGGGAGAAAACAGACAAGTGTAGCTGCTTGAAGAAATGTACATGCATTTAAGGATGATTTTATGAATGGTACAGAATTAATATACAGAGGATATTATATCCATACACATTTGTTTCATTATTGACTCCAAGTAAAGTCATGTAATAAATGATTTTTATGTAAACTAATTAATGCAATTATGTTTACAATCAGCAAACCCAATAAATAGGTTAATACTACTATACCCTTTCATTTCTATAACCAGTTCTTCCTTGTTAACAATCCTGAAATTATTTTCAATGAAGGAAGAGAGCAATTAAAAATCAAACTTAAGACAACCTGTTTATTAGTGCCAGAGTTGTGCAGTTTATTATAAGCTATGATAACAGTGAATCTATTTATATGTAAGTGAACAAAAGCTCAGATGACTTCTGATTTTATCCTTTTTTTTTTTGAGACAGAGTTTTGCTCTTGTTGCCCAGACTGGAGTACAATGGCACGATCGGGGCTCACTGCAACCTCTGCCTCCTGGGTTCGAGTGAGTCTCCCACCACAGCCTCCTGAGTAGTTGGGATTACAGGCATTCACCACCACGCCTGGTTCATTTTGTATTTTTAGTAGAGACAAGGTTTCACTATGTTGACCAGGCTGGTCTCGAACTCCTGACCTCAGGTGAGCCGCCCATCTTGGCCTACCAAAGTGCTGGGATTACAGGCATGAGCCACTGCACCAGGCCCTGATTTTATCTTAATTGGTTCATCTTTCCTGATTTTTATTCATCAAAAACTGCCTAGAGATCTAATTTCCTAGACCACTACTATTACTTAATATTTATTGAGCTTCTTAAGCATTTGTTAAAGTAACCCTAGCCCTCTCACAATTAGTTTATTTATTTCTTATTCCTGCTTTGAAATAGACTTGAAATGTGGAGAGGCATACTTCTAAAATATTCAATGGAACATTTCCACATTTAATGAGGTTCTCATTTCGTTAAGGATTTGTAGATTTCAGACTACTCATTCCCATTTTATCTAAACAGGTTTGCCCATCCTTCTTATGGATTTACACTAATGTCTTACAGCACCTTCACCTTCTTAACCCATTTGTGATTACACGTCAATTTGCAAATAACTTAAAAGTCAATTATTTGAAATGTTTAGGGTTTTTTCAGTTATCTCTTAAGAATGAGATTACTCTAAACTTTGCATAATTCAGAAGGGAACCTTAGGTATTATTGGAAAATATGCCAATACCAGAGGAATTTTGTTCTGGTACTTTTCATTTAGCGTCTACTAAACACATTGGCATTTGTGTACATAAAAGTAAATATCATATGACCACATCTTACTAAACATATCAACAGGAATATTACCCTGTTAGACTGACGTTGACCAATGTACGGCTCCTAAGAACCATCTGACCTTTTGGATCAACATGAGTGTCAGAATTCTACAAAATTTTAGTCATTACCTTCAGAGAATTATCAAAAAGTTAATTTAAACTCATCAAATTTCATTGATACTTTTAAAAGTAATTGATCTTTGTGAACATTAGTACTTTGAGTAATAAGGCAGAAGTTATTTTAATCATCTTTCTTTTTGTACACAAAGGTATTCTGAATTCTTATTCTTTCCCTTAGACAAGATTCCAGAGGGTGTGATCATCTGTTCTTGGGAACCATGTTTCGAATGTGCTGTCTTCCCTTGACATTAGAGGGTAATGATTTTGGTCTTGTAGGATCTGGAGGTTCTCTCAGCTTTGAGGGCAGTTGGTGAGTACAGTGACACAATTTACTCTGCAGACCCCTGGATCTGGACCAGACCATACCTCGGATCAAGAGTCAGCATGGGAATTGATAACCTATGCTGCCTGGCCAATATCTGAATCTTATTGGTGCCATGGAGTTGAAGAAGCCAACTGAGGCTTTAGTGGTATAATAATGAAAGTGTGGGCTCTAGTAGAAGGCTGCCTGGGTTTGTAGCCTAGTTTAATAGTTTACTACTTGTACCAACGTGGGCAAATTGCTTAATTTTTCCAAACTCATTTCATCATTTTTAAAAAGGACAGATTACTGGTGTCCATCTCATAGGATTATAATGGAGAGTTAAAGAGAGAATATATGAAAAAACACCAAGAATAGTACATGGAACATAGCAAGCACATAATAAACGTTAACTTTCCTCACTGTTATTATTATTATTGGTAACCATAATGATAAGCATACTTGTATAACTTTATAAAATATATTTATAATAACATTGGTGGCACTTTTATTTTACATGGCATACCATATTGTGTTTCCTTAAAGAATATTCCCACTTAAGGAAGGTCTAGATTGTGCCAGCTTGAGTCCAACAAGAAACAAATGCCAAGTCAGGATTAGAAAAGCAAACAATTAATTGGAGAAAATACCTATGAAGGGTAAATGTAGAGGAAGCTAGAGTAGGCAGCGAGAGTCTTTAGACTGCAATGCAGATCTGACACTTACGAAAAAGGAAAGAGGACGTAAAGGAACATTGGGCAGCAAGAGGTACAGACTGCAGCCCACTTTTGAGAAGACCTTGGCCAGATAAATGGGAAATGGGAGGTCCCTGAGCCATGATTGTGTGCTACAAGGATCGCCTGTTGGATAGGAAAGTATCTTCATTAGTACCCCTACCATATTCCATCACTGACTAGGAGAACCAGGGAGCACATGTGGCCTTACCATTCAAAAAGGGACACATCTGAAAGCAGTCAGTTAACTGGGCACTTCACAGCAGTTTCTCTTGAAAGACTTCTAGGTAGTGTATCTCAATGGCTGCCATATACATTAAAAACAAAATAGATTTAAACTCATACATTAGATATTTTTAAAGTTAGTGATTTTTTTTCTGTTACAAATGGTCATTTCTTTACAGATCAGTCCACTATGCAGATTAGGGGATGTCTTATTAATTTAGGGGTACACTTACTAATCTTTGATGTTAATGCTACAATTTCTCTTCGTTTTTATAAAGCAAAATATTCCCAATGATATTCCTAGAAGTTTATCGACATTTTTTATCTTCCTAACAAACCAGCATTTGAATTCATTGACTTACAATACAGTTTATCTAGAACTAGAACAGTTTATGGCTTTCTATTCTGATATTTATTATTTCTATTTTCTTATTTACTTCTGGTTTCATTTTCTCTCCTTTTTTTTTTTTTTGGATAAAAGTTGAATCATTGATTTGAGAGTTTTTATTTTTTCCCTAATATTCTTTTTTAAATGCTGCTTTAGTTGTAGTTCAGAAATTCTGATGTATTATAGTTTCATTTTCATTTAATTCTAGATACTTTATAGCTTCCCTTGTTATTTCTATTTTGACCTAAGGGTCTGTTTTCTTTAGAAGGTTCTTACTTAGTTTGCAAGTATTTGGGTATTTTTTTCTGAAGATATTTGTTATTCTAATTTAATTCCGCTGAGGTCAGAGAATATACTTTGCATGCCTTGGATACTTTCAAATTTGTTGAGACCTGTTTTAAGTCCCAGAATATAATCTGCCTCGGTGAATGTTCCACATGAGCTTAAGAAGAATGTGTATTGTGCTATTGTTTGTTGGACATGTTGTTTATGAATGTCAAACGTCATGTTACTTGATGGTGCTGTTGTTCAAGTCCTTTGTATCCTTACTAATTTTCTGTCTGTTTGTTCTTATCAATTTTTGAGAGCATATGTCTTAGTTCCAGGTGCTATAACAAAGTACCATAGGTGGCTTATAAACAAGACAAATTTGTTTCTCAGAGGTTTGGAGGCTAGAAGTCTGAAATAAGGGTACCAGCATGATTGGGTTCTGGCGAAGGCCATCTTCCAGGTTTTGGCCAGCTGATTTCTCCTTTTAACCTCACATGACAGAAAGTGAGTGAGAAAGCTCTCTGGGGACCCTTTTATAAGTGCACTGAATTCCATTCATTAAAGCTCCACCCTTAAGACCTATTTACCTCCCAAAGGCCCTGTAAAAGGGGAAAATTGATGGTGTCTACCTTATAAGATTATAATACAGAGTTAAAAGTTATATGTATAAAAAGCACCAAGAATAGTACATGGAGCAAAATGAGTGTATAATAAATATTAAGTTTTATCAGTAGTAGTAGTATTGGTAGCAGTAGTCCATCACATTGGAATACTATCATATTGGGGGTTAGGATTTCAACATATAAATTTTGGGAGGGTACATGCATTCAGTCTATAACAGTGTGATACTGAAGTCTCTGACTATAATTTTGGTTTGTCTATTTCTCCTTGCAATTCTATCAAATTTTTCAATTATCTGGTAATTATAAAACAGATTTGTTTATGTTTAGTATTATAAGTGCAGACATCAAAGAGAATATTTAAATTTTTGGTAAAAAGCTCTATGAGTTTTTGTTCCTTGTATTTTGAAGCTCTGTTATTAGGTGCACAAGCATTTACTGTTGTTAAATCCTCCTGCTAAATTGATTCCTAGATCATTAGGAGATGATCTTGTTTATACTTGGTAGTATTATTTACTCTGAAATCCACTTCGTCTGATATTAGTAGAGGCATTCAGCATTTTTTGTTTGTGTTACCATGGTATATATTATCCCATCCTTTTACTTTTAATCTATTTGTGCCTTTTATATTCAAGTGTGTTTCTTGTAAGTAGCATATCATTGGATCATGCTTTTTACACCAATCTGATAATATCTGCCTATAAATTGGTGTGTTTAGGCCAGGGTCCCCAACACCCAGCCCATGGCCTGTTAAGATCCGGGCCTCACAGCAGGATGTGAGCAGCCAGTGAGTAAGCATTACTGCCTGAGCTCCACCATCAGTGGCAGCATTAGGTTCTCACAGGAGTATGAACCCTATTGTGAACTGTGCATGCAAGGGATCCAGGTTACACACTCCTTATGATAATCTAATGCCTGATGATCTGAGGTGGAACAGGTTCATCCTGAAACCATTCCCTCCCCACCCCCCATCCATGGAAATATTGTCCTTCACGAAACCAGTCCCTGGTGCCAAAAAGGTTGGGGACCACTGGTTTAGACCATTTACATTTCATGTTATTATTGATATAATTCAATATAAAGCTTCCATCTTGCCATTTTTTTCTATTTGTCCTACCTGTTATTTTTTCCCACTTTTCCTCTTTCTCTGTTTTCTTTTAGATTAATTTGCTATTTTTGATTATTCATTTTATCTCCTATGTGGCCCGTTAGCTATAATGCTTTGTTTTTGGTTTTTTTTAGTAGTTGCATTAGGGTTTATTATATATATATATATTTGACTTAACACAGTCTACCTTCAAGTTGTATTATGCCATTTCATGAATAGTTTAGGATACTTAAATATTCCCATATCTCCCTGCCTAGGCTTTATGAGATTGTTGTCATGTATTTTACTCTTATAAATGTTGTCAATATCAAATTATATTATCAATATTTTTGATAAATATCAATTATACTTTAAACGAATTTAACTAATAAGAAGAGAATCTTATGTAGTTGCCCAAATCATTACGATTTCTAGTGCTCTTCACTGCACTGTGTAGATCCATCTCTTCATTTGGTATTGTTTTCCTTCTGTATAGAGGATTTCTATTAATATTTCTTGCAGTGTGAGTCTTGATGATGAATTCTTTAAGCTTTTGTGTGTTTGAAAACTTTTTAATTTTACCTTTATTAAACCTTTTTTTTAAACATTTAAAAAACAAAGCCAGGCATGGTGACGAGTACCTTTAGTGTGACCTACTCGGGAGGCCAAGGCAAGATTGCTTGAACCCAGGGGTTTGAGGCTATCCTGGGCAACACAGTGAGACCTCATGTCTAAAAGTAAATGAATAAATATATTAAATATTTTTTAAAAGTATTTTCCAGTACATTAAAGCTTATGCTTCACTGCCTCCTCAATCATACAGTTTCTGGTGATAAACCTAACGTTTCTGATGATAAATCTAACGTTTCTGATGATAAATCTAACCTCACCCTTATCTTTGATCTTCTATATATAATGTCTTTTTTTTTTGGTCTTCTTTAAATATTTTCTCTTTATTTTAGTTTTTGAGAAATTTACGATATGACTTGGTATAATTTTCTTTATTTTTTGTGTTTGAAACTTGTTGAACATTTTTGGGTGTTTGAGTTTATAATTTTCATCAAATTTGGAAAATATTTGGCAATTATTTCTTCAAAATACTTTTTGCCTTCCACCTTGGTGACTCCAATTATATGTATTTGAGTTATCTGGAACTTGTTGCAGAGGTCAGTGATTTTTAGTGATTTTTTTTTTTTTGGCTATTTTAATCTTTGTATTTGATTTTGCATAGTTTTTATTGCTATATCTTCAAGTTCACTGACCTTTTTTTTTCATAATGTCTAATCTGCTGTACATTTCATCCAGTATATTTTTGTACCAGATGGTTCAGTTATCTCTAGAAGTTTGATTTTTTAGTTGTTATATCTTTCTTGTCTCTAAATCACTTTTTGAACACATAGAATACATTTATGACAACTGTTTCAATATTCTTGTCTTCTAATTGCAGTATCTGTGTCAGTTTTCAGCCAGTTTTGATTGGTTGCATGTTCTTATTATGGGTTATATTTTGCTGCTTCTTTCCATGTCTGATAATTTTTGATTTGGTGTCAGACTTGGTGAATTTTAACTTGTTGGTGCAGGATAGTTTCATATTCCTATGAACATTTTTAACTGTGTTCTTTGATACAGTTAACTGGAAATAGTTTAATGCTTCTTGGTGTTGCTTCCAAAATTTGTTGGGGAGGACCAAAGCCATGATTATTCTAAGGCTAATTATTCCCCACTACTGGGGCAATGCCCTTCTGAGTATTCTACCTATGAAATATGAGGAATGCTAGCTGGTGCAATTGGGTATTATCTGTGACCCTGTGAGAATGCTGGATATTTTTCTCTCTGATCTTTTCAGGTATGTGTATATATATGTATACACACACACATATGAAATATGTATATATACATGAAATACATATACACACACAAAATAGATATAATATATGTATATATATATAGTATATATATATTTTTTCTCTCCTTGAATAGTTTTTTCACATATATGTACTGATCAGTAGTCTGCTGAATATTCCAGTGGAATCTACTGTGGATCTCTGGTGTTTTCTCTCTGTGCAGTTCTCTGCTGTTCAGTACTGTCTCCTACAAACTCAAGCTGCCCTGGTCTTGCTAGTTCCATGTTCTGAACTTGGGTTGTCTGCCAGGCTCAGACAGAGAGATTTTCCCCTTTCTATATCGTGGCCTGGAAACTCCTTCAAGCCATTAAGCTAGTGCAGTCCTTGGGCTCACTTTGCCCATTTCCTGTGTTTTAGGGATCACTCTCATTTGTTGTCTGATGTCGAGTATCTTAGAAACTTAATATACATCTCGTATATATTTTGTCTGGATATCTGGTTGTTTTAAACAGGAAGGTAAATCCGGTTCTTGTTACTCCAACTTGGCTAATGGTTAAAATTCTGGTGTACACTTCAAACACAGTACAAACACATTCCTGGTTCAGATGGTCAAAGAGATGGCCAATGTTTTTCCAGTCTCTAAATCTAGAATTTCATACCTCTCACCTTGTGTCACACACTCTATTCTAATAATACTTATTAAAATACTATTAATGTGAAGAAAAGCTCTTCCTAACAACATGAGCCTGGAAAATTTTAAATTTGTTCCAGATACACTGGAAAATTATTGTAATTTTCATGACAACTCAGAAGTTGGATATGTGTAGAAAATAAATTCAGGCGAACATTTTTGAAGGCCCTAATATTCTTAAATGCAGACCAAATTTTTGCAAGGACCACAGAAATCAAGACAGACCAACAAGTTCTATTAAGATGTGGAGAATAATAATTTCATTTCAAACTATATTAGTGACTAACTTGATGTTTCTCAGAGTGTCTTTTTCATTTGAGATTTGTGAACAAAACAGCAAAGGTTGGCATTATGTTTAAATAGCAATCTACAGTGCTGTAAATGGACCACAAGCATTCTACTGTTTTGAAATTTTAATTGTAATTTGCATTTTTAATGAGGTTTGACCTCATGTAGGTTTACCTCTTTGGTCAGAACCTACTTAGTACTATAAATCTGATAATTTGGAGTAATTTTCTGAGAAATGTATATATCACAAACGCACATACAATTATAAAATGAACATTTCTTTGCTAAGGTTGTTATAGTTGTTATAAAGCTAGGGCTTGCCCATGTTTGCAATGTTGGAAAGTTTTATTTCTGCTTTTGTCTAGTGTTTCCAGTGTCTGAAGGGGATAGTTCTTGTTCATTTAAGGACTGACGTGATCTGACTTCTGAATCCAAGGGCATCCACAGGAGTTTGTGTTTTATATTGACTTTTCACAAAATCTACAATTTTTGTGATGAAGAGAATGTATTGAGACCCTCTAGCTTCTCTACATGATAGGAATGGTTATGCATTGCATACAAGGAAAAAAAATCCAACACTGTGGTGCTACTTGTCTCTAGAGTCAAGGAGGAACCACCATTTGTGGAATTTTTACCATTTTAATGATAGACGATAGCAAAATATTCTGATTTCAAAAATATTGTAAAGTTATGTTTTCAAGGCCAAAACCACAGTTGAAAAGTGAAAAGTAAATTTCTTTTAAAAATATTAATTTGACTCATTTTCAATGAATTGATGATATATTTTGTCATCATATAGGCACTAGCTCATCCATTTTATTTTTAGGAGTAACAATACCAAAATGTTCAATGAGTTTTCTTGAATTCTAATCACCACTAACGCCGTGAACAAGATGCAGGCTGGCTTCTCAGATATGGTAACAGTCAATCATTCACATTATCTGGCTTAAGTTTTCATTATTTTTAAGGCGTTCTTTGTGTAATTCCTTCTTAATAAATAATTTTATCCATAGCAGCTGAAGTCTCATTTGAAGCAGAAGGCTACAACTAAAAACAAACAAAATATTGCTCTTAGAAATTTTAGGGAATGTATCAATGAAGCATTAAAATAGATTGGTTCCTCAAATCATCTTAAATGGGTGAGTATCTCTTCATTGACAACTAACATGGTTGTTTAAACAATATGATGATGGATCAATTTTACTAAAATTCTTGCAAAGTTAGTATCTGCCTGTTTTGCACTTTGCACATTTCCACGAAGTAAGAATGTAACACTTTAAGGTGTCAAATAAGTTCAAACCCAATTTTCAAGGAAAAAAGTTGAGGCTCAAATATTCAAATTAAGCAGAAATTTTGTGATTAATTATATAGATATTAACCCTCATTTCTCTACGCTCAAATTTCTGAGTCTAAAATGCATCCCTTCCTCCTCCTAAGGTCTAGTTGTAACTACTTTTTCCAGCACTATCTATCTCCTAGTGATTGGCAACAGAATTTCTTTGATCCAATCTGACATTTTTCCCCCTGTGCCAGTGCCGTTGCTCTCTCCAGTTTCTTCAGTCATGCATATGTGACACCCTTCCAGGTCCAGCTCAAGCCTATCTTTTTCTATAAGCATTTTCCCAATCTTTTTAATCCTTTGTTATTCCAGATGTGATTGGTGGATTAGCATAGCAGTACCATGAGGGAGTTTGTTAGAAATGCAGAATCCTGGGCCCCACTCCATATCTACAGATCAGAACCTGCATTTTCACAAAATTCCAAGGTTTTTGCATGTAAATTAGCATTTAAGAATTTTTCTGCATCCCATAGTGAACTCTCATTTATTTCAGATTTCCACAGCAGTTATTGGCTACATAGGTTTTTTGACATTATTAGAATGTTAGGCCAGGAGCGGTGGCTCGCACCTGTAATCACAGCACTTTGGGAGGCCAAAGCAGGTGGATCATTTGAGGACAGGAGTTCAAGACCAGCTTGGTCAACATGGTGAGACCCTGTCTCTGACTAAAAATACAAAATTAGCTGGGTGTGGTGGCATGCACCTATAATCACAGCTTCTGGGGAGACTGAGGTAGGAGAATAGCTTGAACCTGGGAGTTTGAGGTTGCAGTGAGCTGAGATCACGCCACTGCACTCCAGCCTGGTGATAGAATGAGACTCCATCTCAAATAAAAAAAAAAAGGAAGAAAGAAAGAATATTCATCTAGTTAGTTTTTCATGGGTATCTTATCTCCTTATGTAGAATAAAAGCTTCTTGAAGGCAGCCATCGGGTTCTATTCTTTTATAACCCAGATGGAACCTAACACTTTGTATCCCATGTCGTGTTTCATTTTCTTTTAGTTTTAGTTGACATGTAATAATTATACATATTTATGTATACAACGTGTAATGATTATTTAAATAATTGTATACAATGTGTAATGACCAAATCAGGGTAATTAGTATACACATCACCTCAAGCATTTATTATTTCTTTGTGTTGGGAAAATTCAAAACCCTCTCTTTTAGCTTTTGGAACATACGCAATAAATGATAGTTAACCATATTCACCCTACAGTGCTGCAGAACATCAGAACTCATTCCTCCTATCTAGCTGTAATCTGTGTCAATTAGCCAATTACTCCCTATCCTTCCATCTCTCCTACCCATTCCAGCCTCTAATACTCACAATTGTACTCCTTTGTTCTTGTGTTCTGATTCAGTGTTTCAACTTTCCGTAACATCTAGTGCTTGATGTTTTCCTTTCAGATGAGAGGAATGAAAATCATATTGCTCAGTTCACTACCTGACACATAGTGAGCAGTGAAATAAATAGTTGCTAAATGAATAAATTATTGAAATTTATTTTTGGCAAGATGAACCTAGTCTTCAGTTTAGATTCAGTGGTGCCTCTTCCCAGTCATGGTCTTGGGAGAACCGTTCATATTGAGAGTACTAACAGTCATCAGCCTATAAGGCTTCTGGGGACATTTACTTGAATTCTAATTGGGCTATTAAAACATTACTAATCATGTTCCTAGAAGAGCTTTTGAATCTTCAGGGTCATTAAGCCTAACGGCAATCTTTTGCCCTTCACTATAAGTCAGTATACTAAGATTTGTTTAGCTGCTAACTCGTCTCACTAACACAGTAGTTAAAAACAGGGGCTGTGCCATCAGACTGCAAGGGTTTTCTTTCTGGGCCTGTACTTCCTACCTATGTTACCTAAGGCATATTACTTTACTTCTTTGTGTCTCAGTTTCTGTGCCAAAATGGTAGAGATAATAGTATTTTTTACTTTATGGGGTTAATATAAAGATTAAATTAGCTAATATGTGTAAAGTGTTCAGGAGAGTGCCTGGCACATAGTAAGTCCTAAAGAAATGGTAGCCCCTTTTATTTAAAGAAAAAGCAAAACGTGGAGACAGGAAATCTGTGTTTCTGAAATGCCATTTTAGAGTTTCAATCACTTGTATGTAGGTAATGTGGAATCACTTTAGATAGGTTCCTAGTCTGTTCTCTTTTTCTGACTTAATATTTAATTTGTGTTTCCTGGTGGAGACGGCTTCCAGCGCCATATAACTTTGATACCTGCTATAAGGATATGTGTTTCTATTCATGTTTCTATTGTCCAATCCGTAGGTACAGGTACAATATTAAAACTGAGTGCTGACTCATCCCAGAAAAGACAGAAGACTCGCTCCCTGTTCAGGTACAACTGACTCAGTCAATTCAATTCAAATGACCTTCCAATAAAGGACTGAGTAAGCAGATGGGAATTGGATCATGTCCAGAATGCTTAAGACCTTGATCTTTGTCACACCACCAAATGAAACAAATGCCAAAGCTGAGATTCTCTTTAAATGATGTAAATGATACCAAGATAATTTCATAATAGTAAATAATAAGGCTTTATAATTGAATATAATATAAATGGTACATTGCCGAGCAGTGAACATATGCATTACAGTGTTGCAGGTTAAATATTTTCTAAAATTCTGCTGGAGACTTACAAAAATGATTTCTTCTCATCTACAATGGAGCAATTTTTAGAATGCTGTTGATTGTGTAACTGTCTAAAAATGTAAAATTGTCGCATACTCAGTTAATCAAGCAGTACCATTGATTCTTTATCACACTATATTCAAAGCTGGAAACACTGGGCTTCACACCCTTAAGCAGCCAGCCTTGGGGTTTTGCAGGCTTAGGGTGAGTTTAATTAAAGTTAAGGGAGAAAGCCAATTAAACACTGAGAAGAGCTGGCATCTTTGTCGCACTCTAAAGACAAAAATACCATTTAGAATAAGATGATGCTGTAATCTCAGTATAAATGCCATTGTCTACTTCAGCAATTTTGATGGCCCAGGTGTTCTCAGCACTTTGAAGAGCAGCTAGCTTATGAGCTTTCAGTTCATAACTACATTGAATAATTTCCATCTGCTTTAAATCTTCTCTGATAGGAAGTGCTTAGAAAGGAGACTGCATAAATATAAAAAGTGGCTGTGCTTTAAGTCCTAGAATACACTTATGTTAAAGTGTGTGTCTCCAAAGAGCATTTAGAGTCAAATTCTATTTGAGTAGGTTTGGAAAGCAGAGGGTTAACATTTTCTATCACTGCTACATATAAAAGTGATGTAAGTAAATGGATAAAGGGATTCAGATTCATGCAATGAAGAAGTTCATGTCATATTTATATTTTAGTGACTTTTGATGCAGTGCCATTACAGTTCTTCTTCACTATTGCGCAGTACCGCCCACTGGGAAAATGGTAGAGCAGAAAAATATGCTGCTCTACAGCTTGTCAATCAATCAAAAAACCATAGAAAGAAGCGACTACAAGCATTATTGAAAATGCAGTCCTGGCAAGCTGTGAGGCATGGGAGAGACAAAGCAGTCAATGACAAACAAAAATTGAAAGCTGATAAAATGTGATGTACTGGTATTTTTCTCATCTTCATCTCACTTCTTTGCAAGTATTAATTGCAATATAGAAGAAGAATATGGAGAGTGCATTACAGAAAGTCAGGGCTGTTGCTCTAGTTGGTAACAAGCAAGTCAGCTATCTGGGTAATGTAGTACAACAGTGTGGTACTCTTTGCACTTTGGTGTGCTCCCTGATGGAGCCTTCAAGCTAGTAAGGTCAGTTGTTTCACCTATGAGAAGTCTTGTGAATGTTTCTTTAGAAGTGTATAGCGGATATTTATGCAGACCGCTTATGAAAAACACATACAAATTCCTTACCATCAAGCACTGTTATTTCAACAGTCTTTTGAATTCTCAGATTAATGTGTAATAAATCTTAGCAATGGAGAAAATGGTTCTACCATTACTGTTTCATACGAGAAGTTGCCCCATGTTTGGAAAATGTCAGCAAACCCCACTCATAATTATAGCCAATTCTATAACATTGTGGTGATATTTTAAAGTGATCTTGCAAGTGATTGAATATCATAGCTCAATTATACACGAGGGTAGCTGATAAAGTATTTAGAGTTTCTGTAAAAGAAGACGTAATTGTCAACAATTTCTGGGTTAGGCAACGTGGTATAAAGAAAACAGTAGTGGTGGTTCAGGAACTCTAGATTTTAGTCTGTCTCCAAATTTATGGATGGATTGGAAAACTTCCTCAAGTCCCTGGACCTCAGTTTTCTATTGGTATCAATCAGAGCAATGGACAAAATAATTTCTAAACTCCCTTTCAGTTCTAAGTATTCAGGAATTCTCTTAATCAAAGCCAGCTTATAATGAGGCTGCAAGTTAGGTGTTAACAAAATGCCAGAAAATTGACCATTAAATGTACAGATGGAAGCCAGAAATGGAACGATTAAAATTTGTTCTATCCTGTTTATATCGCAGTGGGAGAAATGAACTGTGAGTGTGTCATTATCCCACTATTTGTTTGTAAACATGATCCATCTTAATAGTTAGCCCAGTGACTCAGGAGGCACTGCCTGTCTAGTTTTCTACAAGTGACTACCACCCACATTTAATGTGTCATCAAGTCTCAGGGATCCTCCAGTTTCCTTGACTATTTTTCTGTTTTCTTTCCCACCCACATATATAAGCAACTGAATATCAAGCTAAATTTTTAATTATTATCAGCAAAATACATATGTATATGAATACACTTGCTTTCAACTGCCAATTTTGAACCCAAGTCATCTGGATTCAGGTTGGAGGAATGAGAGGGAGAGAAAGTATCAGTTGTCAGGTGCCAACAGAATCACTCAGTACCAACTAATGTACTAGACAAGAGTAGCACTACAATAAACTAACATTGGCCCAGGCCTGGTGAATTGCAGATCTTAGTCACAACATTGCAAGTACATAAGGTTTGCATATGGCTTCCATGTGTATCAAGACAGTTAAGAAGAAATTTAGAACACAAACTCTACACTGCTTTCTGACAATACATAGAAAACTTACATCACATCATAAATTACTCAAATTCAGAGCTTAACATAATATAAAACCTACATCTCCAGAATGCATTTGATTTTAATAATTTCCGAGCACAAAGAAAGGCAAACATAAAAATGAACATAATCAACTGGTCAGGAAAGAGATTTGCAGCTTCAAAGGCTAGGGTGGCAGAAAGTACAAATATTCTTTGCACATAGGTCTATGAGACCTGTGCTACTATTCCAAGAGTAGGATACTTACTCTATGCTTGGCTTTATCATAAGGGCTCAATAAGTCATTTAGTTTTTCAATTCTTAGGTTTACAGACCTAGTTGGCTTATTCATTTTGAAGAAATGATTGTGTATCTTTGTTTAAAATTTACTATGTGGCACTGAGTTTTTATTTAAATCTTTGAAAGAAAAAAGCCTAAAAGTACACAAGAGAGTTGGCACCTACAAAAGTATCTGGAAATGAGTCAGGTTGAAAATAAAATGCTGAGTTTGCTAGGTAACTGAATGAATTATCTCTAGTGTTTGACGCAAAATAAGCATTCAGAAGAGAGGACACAGAAAAGTGAATGGATTCAACTGCTTCTCCCAAGATGCGAATGAGACTATCCATGGGAATTGCTCAGTACCTAGAGTCAAGGAATGTGCTTTCCAAGATTTTCTTTTGTCCTGACTGTAAGAGAACAACCAAAGGATTTTCTATATTCTGATTAAGAAAGGAAAAGGGAAGCATATTGAAAAGAAACATTTGGTATAGAAAGCCAATTTATTCTCTAAAAAATATGTGGTAAAGGATGAGGGTGGGAGAGGTGTAGTAGGAAGAGTGCCAACGTGCTGCTTCACAACTAAGTAGATATGTAAATGAACTTGATATGTTTTGGATTTGTGTCACTGCCCTAATCTCATGTCAAATTGGAGAAGGGGCCTGTGGGAGGTGATTGAATCATGGAGGCGGATTTCCCCCTTGCTGTTCTCAAGATAGTGACTGAGTTCTTATGAGATCTGATGGTTTAAAAGTGTGTGGCACGCCCCCCTTCTCTCTCTCTCTCTCTCTCACTCTCTCTCTGTCTTTCTCCTGTTCTGCCATGGTAAAGATGTGCTTGCTTCCCCTTTTCCTTTCGCCGTGATTGTAAGTTTCCTGAGGCCTCCCAGCCATGCTTCCTGTACAGCTTACAGAGCTGTGAGTTAATGAAGCCTCTTTTCTTCATAAATTACCCAGTATTCGATAGTTCTTTATATCAGTATGAAAATGGTCTAACACAGAACTCAATTAGGGTTCTCTGTATGATAAGCTGCAAAATAAATATAAAATTTTGATGCTTCTATAAAATGTCAAAGCAGCAGCAGTGAACAAAGAAGAATGAAGATATATACAAATTGAAGAACAGCGAAGTTTGTGCCTGGAATTATCACGTATAAGAGAAAGCTGCATTATGGCTTAAAATACAGACTTTTTGAACTTCTCATCACAATTCCTGTAAAAGACATAGAAAAAAAAAAACCTCAAAGAAATTTTTCCACTGCCCCTAAATATTAATGTATTGTAAAGATAGTGACAGAAGCTGGCACCAAATCTTCTAGTCAAAATTCACTCATTCAACAGATATTTTGGGGCTATATGATACATACTAGATATTCTTCTAGGCATTTGAAATACGTCAGAAAGCAAAACAGACAATAATCCCTGCTCCGTGGTAGGAAGAAGGGAGAAGATAATAGACAATAAGTAATATGTAAATTATATAGTATGTTTGAAGATGATAATAACACTGGGAAAAAGAAAAATAGGGTGCAATAAGAGCTACATATACTGTGGATGTTAATTGCAAATAGGGTGATTTGAATAGACTTCATTGAAAAAGTGATATTTGATCAAAGACTTGAAGGGAATTGGGTAGCAAGAAGATGGTCATCTAATGAGAACACTGCATTATGAAGGCCATAATGTAGAAATATGCTGGATAGAGTTTATGAATAGCAGGAGATCAGTGCAGCTGGAGAAGGGTGACTGAGGGAGAGAGTGGCAGGTGGTAAGCTTAGAGAGGTAAAGAGTGGCAAGTTTATATAAGACCTTGTAAGTCATCATAAGGACTTTGATTTTTATACTAAGCAAAATGGAGAGCCATTAGAGGGTTTTGGGCAGATGTCTTTTAAAAGATCACTTTTGCTTCTGTATAAGAATAGCCTGCAGTAGACAAAAGAGTAGAATCAGAGAAACAGGTTAGGATGATATTTCAGTTACTCAAGTGAGAGGTGATGATGGCTTCGAACAGGGAAGCAAAAGGAGAGATAGCAAGAAGTTGTCAGATCTTGAATATATTGTAAAGATAGATCAGATGAGAGATTGGGTGTAAGGTATGAGAGAAAAAGAAAAGTCGGGGATAACTCCATGTTTCAGGGCCTAAGCCACTAGAAGAACGGAGTTTTCATTTTCTAAGAGAGAGAAGACTGAAAGGAGCAGATTTGCTGAGGAAGGTAGGAAGTTTCATTTTAGACATTATTATGTTTTGAAATGCCTATTAGATTCCAAGTGGAGGTTTGAGTAGGCAGTTGTATGGAAATCAGCATAGAAGTCTGTACAGAAACCAGTACAGTAATCTGAAGAAAAGACTGACAAAAGTACAGCTTTGGAAGTTAACAACTTAGAGATGGCATTTAAATCCATGAGAACAGAGGAGTCCACCTAAGGAGTGAGTATACATAGAGAAGGAAAAAGTAAAAACCAAGTTTCGGAGACTTCAACATTAGGAGGTTAGGGAGAAGAGGATGAATTAACAACAGTTACTGAAGACTACCCAGTCAGGTAGGAGGGAAATCAGGAAAGTATGGTATCCTGAAAACCAACCGAAGAAAATCTATTAAGTGTACCAGATGATGTGGGTTAGGGCATCTCAGCCTTAGCATTATTAACACTTTGGGCTAGATAATTCTTTGTTTGGTGGTTGGATGGAGGAGGTGCTGTTCTATGTATGCATTGAAGGAGTTTTAGCAGCATCTCTGGACTCTACTTTCTAGATGCCAGTAGGGTTTGCCTCTCTAAGTAGGATTTGCCTCCCTGCCAATTTTTGTCAACCAGAGGTGTCTCCAGACATTGTTAAATGATACCTGGTGAGTAAAATCACCACAGCTTGAGAACTGCTGTGTTGTATTAAGTAAACTGAAGACTGGGAATTCAGTACTGAAATTAATGACATGGAAGTCATTGATGACCTTGAAATAGCAGTTTCAGTGGAGTAGCAGGGTTTAAGAGAATTGGAGGAGAGAAATTGGAAACAGCAGTGTATAAAGAACTCTTCAAATAGTTTTACTGAAAAGGAGAGCAAATAAATGAACCATTAATTAGCGGGGGAAATGAGGACTAAAATTTTTTGCTGTTGTTGTTTTAATGATGGGAGAAATAATGACGTGTGTTTACTGATGGGATAATCTAGGAGAGAGGCAACAATTAATGATGTAAAAGAGAACTATTGGAAAGATGCCCTTGAGTAATGGAGATGGGATAGGATCTGCTACACAAAAGGAAGGATGAGCTTTAGATAGCAACATGAATATTTTATCTGAGGTAGCAAGTAGGAAGATAAAGAATGTAGTTGTAGATATTGCTAGGTGGGTAGATACGGTTTTGGTGGGATCCGTGGAAATTTTTTTCTGATTGCTTCAACTTTCTCAAAGATGAAGAAGCAAAACTATTAGCTCTCATGATAATGAAGAATGAAGTTTGGGAGTTGAGGAGTAAGACAAAAATGAAATACTCATCTAAGAGAATGGGACAATTAAATCATTTGCAAATATTATTAGTGTGATTTCCAGGTATTATTAAATGTATACTTTATATTTATGACCATGAATTTAAAGTGAGCTATTTAGTGTGACTGGGTATGTTTCTTTAGCCAAATTCAACTGCAAAAGTGCAGACACAGAATAAACAGAGAATTGAGGTATTAGTCTGCTCAGACTGCCATAATGAAATACCACAGACCAGTCATCTTAAACAGCAGAAATTTATTTTTTTCACAGTCCTGGAGGCTGGAAGACCCAGATCAAGGTTTGGCAGGATTTGGTTTTGGTGAGGGCTCCCTTCCTGGCTTGTAGATAGCCACTCTGACCTCACATGGCCTTTCCTCTGAGTGAGATCTCTCTCCCTCTCTCTTTCTCTTCTTATAAGGCCACCAGTTTTACTGAATTGTGGCCCTACCTTTATGACCTCATTTTAACCTTAATTAACTCCAAAGGACCTATCTCCAAATACAGTCACATTAGGGTTAGAGCTTTAACATATGAATTTGGGAAGAAACAATTCAGTCCATAGCAGTTGAGTATAGGTAGAGTTATACTTTGCCAAAAGAGAATAAGGGTATGAGAGGGGACAGGGAATATTACCCTATATTATATGCAAGGCAATGATTATATCGATTAATCATGGATTTAAGATAGATAAGGGGAGAGGAATTCAAGGGGGTGGAGAAGAAAACAAATATAAATGGATGAATGGATTGGAAAGACTCAGTTCAAAGATTATTGAAGCCCTGGTATTTTAGGGCATGAGATTTCAAAAATAGAATATGATGGTTGAAAAAATAGGAAGGTGAAACTGAGATTTTGGAGGCATGGCAGTCTTTGGTAGTGACAAGTTTTGGGTTATCACCTGGCAGTGGATGCTAAAATGTATTGCCCCAAACTTTCATTTGGGATGAGGGCCTTCATTTTCCTAGCTACTGAGAGTATTTTCTGCTGAAAGCGTAAATAACTGAGTCTCTTCCTGGGCATTGCCCTCCACTGAAGTCAGGTACTTTGGCCAACTTCATGCCTCTACATCGAGGCAGCCCACATCCATTGATTGGTCAGTTTAGAAGTCTGAGGGATCATCTCAGTTCCAGAGATCCCTGTGGGATTAGAGGAGACCTGTGTTGCTACTTCTTTGCAGTTGAAATTATTTCTTTGCCCAATCGTGCTTCTTTCACTTCTTCATAGGTATAGTTTTAGAGAGCCCTCAATAAATTTTTGTATGCAAATATCCATTTTATGGTGTGTTTCACAGAGAACCTGACCTAAATTGGTTGGTGCTAGGTGTGCTCTGAGGAAGGGATCTTTAAAATGGAATATTGGAGTTGGATCACTCATCAGCTGTCTGGAAATGAGAACACTGTCACTGATGGTAGGTGGAATATGAATAACCTTCAGTATGTTGTAGCAAAGCAATTGTTAAAATTCTTAGGGTGGAAGGGAGCACACTGGCAGTGGCTATATCTCAGGGGTTTGAGAGGTTCAGGACAAACAGTAATGATAAGTAATGATAAGGGAAATGGACAATGGCTGGCTATTGCTGAGTATATAGATGCATTGGAGAAACAATGAAAAGCTGAGGGTGATTAATCACCAATTTAAGGTGAAGTGTGAAAGTAAGAGGACCTTGGACACATTTAAAAATACTTTCACTTTCTGCGACCAGAGAATCAGGCCCAGGACTTAATTATAAGGGCAGTGCAGGTCCAGAGAAGGATTATGTTCCCACTTCTGTCAATTTTATTACACCAAGGAAAAGGCCCCGTTGAGAAGGAGAGAAGATCTGAAATGTGGAATAGGGATATTTAGTTGATACCCTTGAATTCTACAACCCATAAATGAACCTTGAAAACATTATACTAAGTGGAAGAAGCCAGACACACACAAAACTACATATGATATTGTCCAGTCTTTATTCATGGAAATAGGGAGGTGATAGCTAAAAGGTGTGAGTTTTTTAATAATTGATAAAGATATTCAAAATTAGACTTTGGTGACGGTTGCACAAATCTGCGATTATGCATACTAAAAAACTGAGCTTTGCACTTTAAATGGGTAGATTGTGTGGTATGTGAATTCTATCTTAATAAAGAGGTTTTTAAAAATTTTGAATTCTCTGATTTTTCTGAATACTCTGGGCTGGCAGATATAATCTACAATCTACTTCTCCCTGTTAAGGGTTACTACTGTCATCTTGCTTGAAAATAATGTAGATGCCTCTCTTGCAAGAAAACCTGTGCCTCCTCATATTTTATTCTCAGGTCCACTCCTGGCCACTAAACCACTACTTAGAGCCATGCCACACATAACCTGAATGGGAAAGTGTTTGATATGGTAAGGTAGGAAAAGGACTAGGCCAGAGAGATTAAGAACCAAGCCAATATGTACCAGCAGCATCTGAGATAGTATGTATGAGACTGGATTCTGAAGGTGATGGATCAAATGGGATTGGGGTAAGAAAAGATATAGTTAAATAAGTGAGAATTTATCAGTATGAATGCACTCTTTTGCAATACATATTTTAAACACCCTGGCAATGTCCCTAGATGATAGTGCTAATATGCTGCTAAGATGACACTTGGGAGTTTGAATGAAGTGTTGGCCCAGAGTAAATGGAGGAGAAACTTCAGAGCTGCCATGGAAGACAGTGGAAGAAGGGATCAAAATGCTTAGAGAAATGGGCATGATAGAATGGATTTATTATGTGTGACCAGAAAATGCACCAGTGTCTATGTTCCTCCAGTAAGGTCTAGAAGACAGTCCATTTACAAAAGTGATAAGGAATGTGTTGGTGAGACAGGTGCTATCATCATTGAGAAGTACAGTGGTGGCCATCCTCTGGAGGCAAGGGCTGATGGCAAGAAATGTGACTACAGAACTCAGTCCCCTAAAAACAATAGGGGATTATGGGATCCTGAAATAATAGAAGCTAGGTTGTTGTGCTTAGTCATTAGAAGCAAGGTGGGCACAATTATAACAAGAGGAAGGGTTAGAGTGGTAACCAGGGGACCTGATCCAGAGAGTTCTACAGAGATGGTTAATGGAGCACTATGTTCCTAGAGGTGCGATAGATGGACAGACAAAAATGAGAACAGCAGTTGATTCTCTTTGTCATTGTCTTAGATTGAGTTTCCTAGAAGAAGAATCTGTAGCAAGAATTAAGTGCTTCATTGAGGCTCTCAATGGAGAATAGCAGTGGCTATATCTCAGCAGTTTGAGATATACGCACTACAGACTTCTTCGTCTCAGGAAAAGTCTATAGGGAAATGAGTGAATCAGGCTAGGGCAGGGAAAGTTACTGGGAAAAAATAATGTGGTTTCAGTTGGAACCTAGCTTTATCTTGCTCCCACAGGAAGCTCTGGAGTATGAATTGAGCAGTCTTCTGGGACAGGCTTGTAAGAGTAGATTGTGCACATTTCTTCCCAACTCTGTGTTTAGTAGTGTCAGACTCGTAGAATGACATGAGCCTTAATGGGAGAATTTACACCACAGGAATCAAGAAAAACTACTGTGATATTGTGATATGATAAGATATACATTTTTGGTGTCTGTCCCATACCCAATCCTGTCCTGGCACAGAGCTCCTAAGACTTTTATAATTTGCTGAGTCATAGTAGCATCTGACACAGAGCTCCTAAATCCCTTGGAACTTTTGGGGTGATAAGAGCATCTCTTGTTCTAATGAGGCAACTTTTTGTGGGCTCCTGGATAGCCTCAGGATGGGAGCCAGTTGCCAGGGGAACCATCCATGTGATTAGAGGGTCAGAACTTCAGCCTCACTCCCTGACTTCCAGGGAGGGAAGAGGGCTGAAAATTAAGTTGATCACCAGTGGCCAATGATGTAATCAATTATGCCTATGTAATGAAGACTCTATAAAGCCCAAAATGACAGGGTTTGGGAAATTCCAGACAGCTGAACATGTGGAGGTTCCTGGAGAGTGGCATGCCTGGAGAGGGCGTAGAAGTACTAAGTCCCTTTTCCTATACCTCACCTATGCATCTCTTCTATTTGACTGTTCATCTGTATTCATTGTATCAATCCTTATAATAAATGATTAAACATAAAGTGTTTATCTAAGCCCTGTGAGCCACTCTAACAAATTAATCAAACCCCCAAAAGGGGTCATGGGAACCCCAATTTAAAGCCAGTTGGTGAGAGGTACAGGTCACAACCTGGGACTTGTGATTGGCACCTTAGGTGAGGGGTAGTCTTATGGCACTGAGTCCTTAACTTGTGGTATCTGACATTACCTTCAGGTCAATAGTGTCATGATTGAATTGGATTATAGGACACCTAGTTAATATCTGCTGCAGAACTGCCTGATGTGTGGGAAAACTCCCTGCACATCTGGTGTTAGAAGTGCTGTGTTGAGTGAACAGAGAGTGAGAGTAGGAAAGCAAGCAATTACAAATCAGGACTTTTTGTTTTAAGTGTCAGTTTACCAGAACACTACTGCAGAAATTTCACCATAGAATAAGTCTGGCCTTGAGGGGAGCTAGGAATCAGTTGGTCAGTTCGTCATTGGCTGCAGGATGCCATCTGAGTTGGTCCAGGGGGTGCACATCTTCTTCTTGGGTGAGGAAACTCCTTTCCTAAGATCGTTCTTCAGAAAAGGGAGCTGCTCTGAGCGGTTAGTAGACAGTAATCATAGCAAGGAGAGGATGGCAAAGGCGATCTGAGTGGGCCGCTAACAGCAACTACTACAGCAATCTTCCATTTGGAAGGAGAGGCAGGTTGAATAAGCTCACAAAAGTCCTTCAAGTGAAGTCAGAAAAAGTGATCCACATAGTGGTGGGAAAAAATTTATGAAGGTCAGGTGCCCCTTCCCACAAAGATCGGAAGGTGAAAACCCAACACAACAAGTCATACAAAGACAGACACCTCTTGCGCATCACTTCAAATTCTCTCAGCTCCACCTGTCGTGCCAGCACCTACTGGAGTGACCAGTTCACACAAGAATAGGTGCTCTCAGTTTCTTACAGGTGTAGCCTGACAGTGCCTTGCCTTGGGTCAGCACCTTGAATCTTGTGCTTCCTACTCCAGAGCTTCTCTGATGCTGAAGCATGAAGTAGCCATTGAAACCTGTTCACACTTAAGCTTGCACAACCAAATTGTATGAAAGAATTGATGCCTGGTACACCAACTCCTGACTCATGAAGGATGAGTGTTTATCCCTTTCTCTTTTTTGTTAGATGATTCTGAGATGCATTTCATAAGGCTCCTTGGAGGGTCTCCTCAAGATCAAGCACTTGCCATGTAATGGTAGGAAACTTCACACTGTCAAATTTTCAAAAATTTTTCCAACACTCGAACTGCAAGGTAATGGGTACTCTATTCAGGCAGTTGAAAAAGGGAAACAAAGGAAATGCTTCCCTGAACATGGGGCATGGTGAGGGTTTTAAGGGAAAACAGACAAAAGCAGCAGAGCACACCTAAGTTGTTTTTCTTTGTGATGTTGCCCATTTCATGCCATTTAGTCCTAGTCTCAGAAGTGTTGACTGAATGAAGGGCCTGAGAGAGAGTGAGTTAGTCTCTCTGGAGCAGAGCACAGGGGTTAGCTTATATTCAGAGCAGAGAATTTTCTATTTCTCTGCATCACTTTATATGGGCTCTCCCTCCTTCCCCGTTTTTCTTTCTTTGTCCCTTAGTTCCTGCCCTCTGAGAATAAACTACCTCCACAAGCCTTTGTCTCAATGTCAGCCTCTGCTTATAGGGAAAATTCATGCTAAGGCAAGGGGTGATAGTAATCCATTTCTACTCTATGTTTAAAGAATTCAGATACATCAGTGTTATATCCTCCCTCAGATATCCAGCAATCAACCAAGATGGTTACATTTTAACTGCCCTATGTATTAAATAAACAATTCTAATTAATCAATTCACTATCAGAGTTAAAATAGTGTAGTTTGCTGTGTCATATTAAAATAGAAACTGTCATTCATGAAAGTACATCTTAATTATTGCATGAATTCTGTTTTAATATGATAGATTCTTATCTTTCATTTTTCTTCTTTTATAGAGGTTGTATGGATGAATTCAATTTTTAAATCCTTTGAGCTTCTCAGTTGAACAGAGAAAGATGGAAGATATTTTTATTACTATTTTAATGGATTCAGGAAAAAAAAATAAAACAAATAAGTTAAAACAAATATACCCTCCCAAATACTACCAGCTAAGAATATCTAACAGCAAGAAGATATCTGCTGCCTCTTGCTACTGAAACATGCATTTACTTCTTTCTTCTTTATTACTTATTTGATTCCTTAGTTGATGTGGGAGAGTGGATGTAGAAGATATTGAAAAAATACCTGCAGTATTAGTTAAAACAACACTCTTACAAATATCTTGATGATAAAGATCGCTGTTTCACTCTATTAACTTGTAGTTGTCATCACTTCAATCCAATTGCATCAGTATAACATCTCATTTGGCAGTCCTAAAAACAAGTACAGGGTAAATGCCTTTTGGAAGTATGAAGAGGAGATGGATTAAGGAAATGGCTTTAGGACTTTGCTTACATGCAGAAAAGAATATCATTTCCAGCTTGCTTAGTGTTCCTGATCCTACATAAGAGTAAAAGCTAGTGATGGTAATGGTTGAATTAGCAGCACAATTAGCAAATACCCTTAGACCAAATCCACAGTTGTTGAAAGCTTTTTCTACAAAAAAAAGTCATTTTCAATTTTCACCTGATTTTATTTTTGCCCTTTAAAAGTCTTTTTAATTATTGCTAATTATTTAATGAATGAGACAGGGCTTGAGATTGTTTCTGTAGCATTGGCTATATTAATTTTCCTGCCAGAAAAACTGTTCAAATATCTTTTGTTTAATAAATGGTGCTTACTTGTTAACAAAAAGTAGATTTTTTCTTTTATTAGTTCTTTTGATGTTTTATTTCAATTAAAATGATGCTATTTGTCAGCAGAGGTTTAGTTTTCTGTGGCAGCCCGACAGAAGCTGGTTAGTTCTTTCCACCACTGTTAGTGCAGCACAGTGCCTCTAGAGTCCAACAGACCTGGGTTCCAAACCTAACTCTGCCACTGCCCAGTGAATAGTTTTGACCCAATGACCTCTCAAGGTTTCATTTTTCTCGTTCATAAATGCTAATGACATTAGTAATTATTTCAGAAAGTACTAATACCACTAATCATAGTGTTAAGCACTAATATTGTCAGGAATGTACTAAGAGCTTATAACAGTCATACCTATTTATATTAACATATGATTCAGCCTCCTGTTTTTTCAGTGAAAGTATAATTCTACAACAATTTCTTTACACTATCTATACTGATCTGTGTAATGTTATGCTAATATTTTAAAATAAAGTGAATGCATTAGTTTATATTATTTTAACAACAGCTATGGAACATCTGCAATGAGCTAGGTACTGGGGCTACGGCAAGGAAGCTCTAAATGAACTATTAAAAAATCATATAAAACTTGATAATATAACAAATTATTATTGAATTATACAGCTTATTTTATTTATAAAATATTTATTTCTAATGACATAGAAGTGCACACATCTATTCGTATTTCCTTGGAAAATTAGTAAAATCCATAAAATTGCAAAAACAAAAATGTAAATCACCTCTATTCTTTCTACTCATACATGTATGTGTATATACACATACATACATACAATATATGTGTATATAATATGTGCAATTAATATCTTGTTGTACACCTTTCTAGTCTTTCTACTTTACATGTATTCAATGTTTATTTTTGTTAATTGTGAGCATATCATGCATACTGTTTGGTAAACTATTACTTTTATTTAAAATATATGATGAGGGAGGGCAGTGTGCCGTGGCTCATGCCTATAATCCTAGCACTTTGGGAGGCTGAGGTGGGAGGATTGCTTGAGCCCAGGAGTTCAAGACCTGCCTAGCCAACAAAGCAAGACTCCATCTATACACGCACATGCCTGTAGTCCCAGTTACCTGGGAGGCAGAGGCGGGAGGACCACTTGAGTCCAGGAGGTTGAGGACACAGTGAGCTGTGATCTTGCCACTGCACTCTACCCTGAATGATAGAGTGAAATCCTGTCTCCAAAAAACAAACAAATCTCTCTCTCTATATATATATGTGTGTGTGTGTGTATGTATGTATGTATGTATGTATGTATATATATATATATATACAGTGAGTAGTTTCCTTTGATCTAAAAAAATACTCTTCTATAACTATCTTTATTATAGGATAATTTTTGAATCCTACATACTAGAACAGTGTAGACATGTATCATAATTTATTTTACCAATCCCCTGTGGTAAGCACTTTTATTAACATTTCATTAATATACATACTGCCATGACAAACCTCAACACCGTCATGTGCTATTTTATTCAGCAGATCAGTACACTGAAAAAATGTCAGCCATCAGAAGGTAATATCCTCATCATCCTGTCACCAGCTCTACAACTTACCTGTATCCCAACTTGTTATTTCCTTCTTTTCTAAGAGCTCTAGAGTCTACCTCTTTCTGCATTTTCAGAAAACATGTTCTTTGATTAGTCCTCTTTCCTGTAAACTTTTCTTCCCTCTCTCTAGGTCACTCCCATCAGCATTGCATCATACTTAAATCTCACAGTCTGAAAAACAAAAAAAGTAGAAAAATACTTCATTAACTCACATCTACCCCCTTGGTTTGAATGTCCCCTCTGAAACTCAGGTAGAAATGTGCTATTGTGATGGCATTAAGAGGTGAGACTTTTAAGAGGTTATTGGGAGAGCTCTGCCCTCATGAATGGATTAATGCCATTATCTGTGACAGTGGAATAGTTATTATGGCAATTTGGTATGCTTTTTCTCTCTTGCTCACACACTGTCTTGCCACATAGTGCCTTCTGCCATGGGATGGCCCTCACCAGATTCTGGTGCCGTGCTCTTGTATGTCCCAGCCTCCAAATAAAGTGAGCCAATAAACTTCTATTCTTTTTGAACTGCTCGGCCAGTGGTATTCTGCTATAGCAACAGAAAACAGACTAAGACATTACCCAATTTCTTGGACAAAAATTTTAGAAGATATGTAAAGTTGTCTTAACTGCTCTAAACAGAAACTTTGGAAATTTTTTGTTTGTTTGTTTTTGAAACTTCCTTCTGCCTCATGCCCATATTTAATCAATCAGAATAAATTATCAATTTTATCATCTAAATGAATCTTTAATCACTTTACTTCTTTCCTTTTCTACTGTTTTAGTTCAAACTGTTGTTATTTCTTGCCTGGACCACTACAGGCCTGGATCCTAACAAGTATACTTTTACCTACTCCACCTCTCTTTAAATTGTTTCTACCAATTGAATAACCTTTTCAATTGCAAGCCTGATTATATTAGGCCTTCCTTCTCCCCCTCTCCCAAGACAGATGCACACACTTAAACCCCTTCAATGGCTTCCCACTGCTTTTCAGATAAAAACCAAATCTTTAGCTTAATAAACAAGACCCTGACTGAGCTGACTCTGTCCCACTTCTCTTAGACCTGCTTCTTACCAAGCTCCCCCTTATTCCCTATAACCCAGACACACCGCCATTCTTTTAATTATATGGACAAGCAATTTTTTTTCTATCCCACGTCTTTGTAGATGCTCTCTCTTCCACCCAGAACCCTATTTACCCCAGTATCCTCACTCTCCAATGTAACTTTCTATATATGTTACATTTATTTCATATGTCATTGCCACCAAAAAAAAAAAAAAAAAAACAACCTTCCAGGTCACATGCCCTTACTACGTATGTACTCATACATAAAAATTTCCCTTGTCAGAGCTACAAGTTAATAATTATTAGCATGACTGTTTTATTAATATCTATCTTGATCATGAAATTGCAAGCTTCATGAAAATCAGGACAATGTTTGTACTTACCATTGCATCTGTAACATCTAACGCAATGCCAGGCCACAAACAGAATCTCAAATACGTCTGTTGCATAAAGGAATGAATGAACACAAATTGGTCTTATACTTCATGTATCACTAAAACGACTCTTCTTAAAGATGCTAATAACCTGTTGCTAAATCTGACAGATATTTTAAAATTGCATATGAGATTTTTTTGCCTAGTGCTTCCTGAAAAATGTTCTTTCTTTGCTTTCCAAGACAATGAAAGTCTTGAACTTCTGTGTTTATTCATTCTCAGAGCCTTTACCTGTCTCTTCTTTCTTTGTTCATTACTTGAATGTTAATGATCTATTATTTTCTTGATTCTCTGTCTTGTGAGAGAATATAAATTAGCAGTAAAATCGTCTTCTTTCATTGCTGCAATATGCAAGTTCTGATGATTCTCAAATCTACATCTCCAGCCCAAATCTCTCTCCTGACCTTTGGACATGTATATCTGATGGCCTATTGTACAACTTTACATGGGTATCTTCAAAGCACCTTTAACATATCATGTGTAACATTCATTTCTTTGTTTTCCACACACAAATGTGCTCTTCAGCATTCCCTATCCCAATGAATGACACCATTATCTAACCAGTTTGTTAAGTTAGAAAGCTGGTAGTCATATATAATTTCTCCATTTCTTCTTCCAATACATCAAAACAGTATCCAAGCCCTGTTATACTTATCAGTTGAAACCCCTGTTGACCTCCTCCATTTCTCACTATCTCCACTACCACTGTTGAGGCCACCAGCATTTTTGCCCAGATTACTGCACAAGTGTCTTAATTATTCTCCCCGACTCCAGTTTTACCCTCTTGAATCTATTCTCATTTTTTATAGTTAGAGTCATCTTATTTAGCCAGACATTTATCATGTTACTCCCCTGTTTGAAAAATATCTTCATTGGTCTTAGGATGAAACCATAGCTCCTTTGTGAAATTGATCAGATCTGTTCTATTTCTTGAGCTACAGCTCTTGCCTTATTCTACTGGTACTCTATTTTTCAGCCATGCTGAGCTTCCTTTCCATCTTTTAGCATGTCATGCCCTGTCTCACCTCAAAGCCTTCACTTATGAGCTTCTCTTCTTCTGCTTGCAGTATCCTCTACCCACTTTTTACCTAGCTAATTCCTACTCATTGTTCATATCTCTATTTAAAATTACTTCTTCTAGAGAGGTTTTCCTGACCCTCACTGTCATCCCACTCTAGGTTACGCACTGCTCTTCTATGTTTCCATAGCTTGCTATATTTCTCCTATATTACCACTTATTATACCTTACTATAATTATATTTGTTTACTCATGTGTCTCTCCCAGTATATTATAAGCTCTGGTGATGGAAGATGTGTCTTTTGATAACTTTCGTATCCCCAGCACCCCAGTACAGTCCCAAGCACAATGTAGATGCATAATACATAGTGACTGAGTGAATGAAGTTTTCCCAATTTAAGATTTTTTATAAGTATAGTTTAGAATAGCAAAGTAAATTAGAATTATGAAGATAAATTTTACATGTATTTTTATCTTTTGATATCAACACATCCAGTTTTTAAATAACAAAGGTCAGGGAACAGGTTTGCACAGGCTCTAATATAGAGCTATATTCATGTAGGTAGTTAAATGCTTTGTGATCTTGCACAAAAACTTATGTTTTGGAGGAAAAAAGGTTGAAATGTTTAATCTCTAATGCTCCACATGAAGTACGATTATGTGAAATCACAAGTATATTGATGCTCCTCAGAAACAGTTATAACTACAAAACGACAACACTGAGTATTTCATAATGGTGTAACAGATTTTTGTGGTGGTAGGGGTGGTGGCAGTGATGTGATTATTTTGAGAAGCTAAGAGCGATCTATTTAAAATTTCTCCTAGTAGTCTAACTTGACAGCAGATAGAATGGCAAAAGCAGCCTAGTTAGGTGATACTGTAAGTTAGATTTCTGCACCATAAACCACAGGTGCTGAGAAGCAACTTTAATAAAGAGAATGTAGGAGGACACAAATTTAGCAGCCGTGGGGCTAAATAATGCAAAGATAGCTAAATTGGAGAAATATGAATGATGTCAAAGTGGTAAAAATGAAGAGACCAGGTATTGCTCCACAGCTGTGGCTTTTGTTTAAAAATGGCTGGCTGCTTTCAGTAGCTGTTGAGGCATAGGAAATATGAAATCTCCCTCACTGAGGCAATATATCAGCTGCCCAAATCTCTTCCTCATCAGTCAAGCTTGTTGGCCTTTGACTCTGCACAATCTTTGTGACACTGTTATCAATGATACTTCAGAAACATCTGCTCCAGAGCTGTCTGTTACTGAGATGGCAGACAGCAAATCTAATGGCACCAGAAAAGAATGACAAGAGATCCATTAATGTGTAGTGGTGGTATGAAACAACACAATAACTCCAATCAGGGCTAGCTGAATCCATCAGCATTTCAATGTCTAGCTAACTTAGTAGCACACATTTGGAAAGACTTTAGTGTTCATGATGTCATTGACAAATATGAAGTCAAAGAAAGAATTAAATTATTGCCTTATACAAAATATATGATGCTGCCTGTAAGTCAAAGTAGGATTAAGTGGAAGGTGATGGTGGGTCATTTGTGGAAAACTTTGATCCTTTTTATTTGTACAGGAAACTCAGAGTAGCAGTTTATACCTAGTGCCCTTTTTGCCCAATCTTCATTTACTCACTCACTCATTGATTCACTCATTCACTGCTTCATTTATTTGACAAATATTTGAGTTTTTACTCTTCTAGGTCTGAGGATATGCCAATGAATAAAACAGACAAAAATCCCTCCCTGCATGAAGCTTAAAATCTAGTAGCCCAAGAAAAATAAAAACAAACAAATAAGATATATAATAATGTGTTATGGAGAAAGATAAAGTAGGAAACAGGAGTTAGGACTAAGTGAGGTCTCCGCAGTTTCAACAGGGAGGCCAGAGAAGGCTCCTTGAATAAATTGGCACTTGACTAGAGAAGAGGCAAGATAAGAAAGAGAGAAGGGAGAAGTTGGGGAGAACTTCTGACATGAGGGAACCGTAATGCAAAGGCCCTGAGGCATGAGAGTGTCTCCAGGTTACAGCAAGGGCAGAGGCCAGTGTGACTGAGTAAGAGTGAGAGAGGGAAAATAAAAAATGATTCCATTCTAACTATCATAAAAGCACTTTCATTCTCTACTTTGAGATCTTCCTAGCTGAGAACAATGTTTAAAATGCAATACTCCCTAAAATAACATTCAAAACTATCCTCTTCCAGATGCTTCTTGGCAACGGCAAGTATGTTTTAGGATGCTATTAGGGATGAACTCTGAAGATGAGAGTTTCTATATGTAGATGTAAGTCAAGTTCACTATTGGTGAGACAATGTGTGAGCAAATTTCTTGTTTGGTGAAATCACATTAGCAAATGTAAAACCATCCCAGTTTCTTTCTTGTCTCTTTCTCCCTGTTTCTGTTGAAGAGATTTGAAAGAATCAATCTGAGGACTATGGGAACTGACAGAAGCACCAGGCTGATGCAGTAGGCCATTCATTGAAAGAAATGTGCAGGATATCAACCTTTCACATGGGAAGTGGCTGTATTTTGTTTCCCCAGAGACCTCTGGCACAGACCCTATGAGTAGGAGATGGGGGAGTGGGAGGTGAAGGGGGCAAAGGCAGAGTAATTATGGAAGGAGGATGATGTTCCTATGGTGATCCAAGGACTGGAAGCATTCATATCTTCCCTTCCTCAAATGTATTGATGATTGTGGGAATCCAAAGTCAGTGTTAGTTTATTAGTTTCTTCCCTTCTTTCTTCTTTGGATTTTTATCAGTAAATAAAAATAATATGGCTAATCTTCATAACAATATTACCTACCTATGCTTTTTTAATTAGAAAAATATATATCAAATGGGTCTTCTAACAGAGTATACAAAAGAATGATCATGAAAGTGAACAGCAGCAACTCAAAATATTAGCTATTTGAAGTTATATTGACAAAATTTATATTCCATTCAAGCATTTTAAGGTTAAGATTTTCTATTCAAATGTTCTCTTTTCATTATAAGAAATGATCTTAGAAACAAGAACCATTTTGGAAGCCAAACTTGATTCTACCTCATACTAAGTGATATTCCCAGCCCTCAAGAATCTCTGCAACCCTCTGCCTCTACCCGCTTCAGCTCCTCTTAATGCTACTTCTTGGAAATGGAAAAACATAACACCAAGTGTTCATTTTTTTCTGAAAATATATCTTCCTCATTTTAACTGCAAATCGTTTTTTGAAGGCCTGGAGGATGCTGCATCAGCAATCAAAGAATCAAGAGTGTTAGAAAAACATTTTGTGAAGTACAGTACCAAGTAAAGTGAACACTCAGCAAGCATGTTCTTGCCTTTGTGTGTCACAGTTTGCCAGCTTGTTATGCACAAATGTGATTCATGTGACTTTCCCACAGTCTGTGTGTGTTTGCAGCAGTACTGCTGGCATTCTAAGACAGGCTGTGCTACCTATTTTAGACATATGAAAGAAGTGACACATTTGCCTTTGAAAATGTATGGAAAAGCTGCGTATTCTCTCATCAACATCTGTAAAATTTGTTTTGTTCAACAGGGCTTTTATTTCTACTCAACGATTATGAGTCCAGAGATTGATTAGCTTCAAAAATATGTGTCCATGAGTAGGATGCTACTCTTTTAATTCGTTTTCTTCAAATGAGATGAATGTTAAAGTGCTTTGACTGTGGGAAAATATATTTTTAGATCTTGTGGTCATCTCAATTTTCATTTAAGCAGCTGGTAAAGGGACAAACCAGAAATGAAAAAAAAAATTATTGGCAAGTTAGCAGTTGATAAGGTGATATATGAACATTTACTCTACTGCTTTTTAATTTTTAGCCTGTTAATTCTTAGGTGACTGTTTCCTATCTATAACTTGTTAACTCGAGAATTTTGAATTAACAGGAATGTTGTAAGCATATTCTTGCCATGATCTTTGCAAGTTACTGGTTAAAAAGATCTTTAAAAACAATTGACTGGAGATACAGTAACATGATATTTGTTTAAAGGTGACAAAATATCTTGCTTGCATAATTTAACTGGAAATTCAATACATTTAAACATAGGCCACAGTTGGCTGGGCGCGGTGGCTCACGCCTGTAATCCCAGCACTTTGGGAGGCCGAGGTGCGCAGATCAGGAGTTCGGGGCCAGCCTGGCCAACATGGTAAAAAAAACCCTTTTCTACTAAAAAAAAACACAAAAAATAGCCAGGCGTGGTGGCAGGCACCTGCGATCCCAGCTATTCGGGAGGCTGAGGCAGGAGAATCTCTTGAACCCAGGAGGCGGAGGTTGCGGTGAGCCGAGATCACGCCATTGCACCCCAGTCTGGGAAACAAGAGTGAGGCTTTGTCTCAAAACAAACAAACACAAACAAACAAAAAATATAGGCCACTGTGAAAATTCACAGTAAAATTTCAGGCTTGTATATACTCTCTTCAGCATTTTGACTTGTATATTTTACAAACCACTCAAATTTGATATGGACAAAACTGAACAAATCAATACCTTTCTCAACCTTTGCTCTCACTCAGAGGTTTATATTTAAGTATATTCAATAATATAAGCAAGAAACCTGGGAGTCATCCTTGACTTTTGTCTTTTCACTAACACCCCACAGCTAATTAATCATAAAAGTCCTGACAATTTTACATCTAAAATATCTCTTAAATCTCCCAAATGTCTGCTTTTTTCTATCCCACCCCTTAGACCTAGCTGCCACGATTACTTACTTAAACTGCTGAAATACTCTAAATAGTCATTTCTTTCTAATCAGAATGATCTTTTAAAAGTGCATTTTGATCCTGCTATTATCTTTCTTAGAAAGCTGTATTTGCTCCCCTTTCCTCTTAGAATGAAGGCTAAAACGCTTAGTATGACTCTTCTACCTGTTTTACACTACTCTCCTTTCACTCTTCGAATTACAACCGTATAAACTTTCTTTGAGCTCCTACAATGAATTCTATTCCTCCCCACCTCTGGAGCTTCCCACATGCTGGTCCCTTCGCTGGAAATTTTTTGCCTCTCCTTCAGTCTTTCAGATCCCAATCTAAAGTAGATTTTCCTGCTATAAAATCTGTAAACATCTTGCACTCCTCTGGAGTGTTGGTTAAATTGTAATTAATTAATTTTGGAAGTAATTTTAATAGTTTTTCTCAAGAGAATATAAGTTCCAGGAAGGCCAGTGCCACTTCTCTCTTTGATGACTCAAATTCTCAAGTACCTATGAAATACCATGTATAATTGTTTAATATGTATTGCTTAATATATATTTGTATTGAATGAATGTCGAGTTCTTTACAGTGAGGTGACAGCACTTAATTTACCTCAGATGTTGTATTTTGACAAATTTCACATTTTTTTCTTTAATTAAAGTGTCTCAATAGTCAGTCAAGTACAGCTGACTAAAGCCGTATGACTTAAGTGTATCCATTTGAAAGACTCAAGGTACATCTATTTGCTAGATAATTTTCAAGGTTGTGTCTTCATGTGATTTGTACAAATGACAAACATAGTACTTAAATTAGGATGCAACTACTTCATTTTCTCTTCGTCTTGAGATACGGGATATGCACATGCAAAAGAGCCAAAAAAGACATGAAAGGTAGTTTTATTTTTATGGTCACCCATCAAGAGTATATGCTTTTTTGTCCTTAAGTCACTCAGATAATATTCAGAATATATTGATAACAATTAGTGTTGTCATGTCAATTTCTTCTTATTTCTACTGAAAACTCCATGTAGGATCCACATATTATTGCAGAGCCATACTTTTAATGCATTTTTAAGTGGTATGCTTCAGACCTTGGACACAGATGGGAAACCTGTTTTTGCTGGTCCTTTCTTCTCTCATGTCAGAGACCTGTTCTCTTTTGCCACTCCCATATCCAATTTTCATCATTGTAGCATTCATGTGCTATAGTGCTGTATATGTATCGATGCTAAATGATTTTTAAGGAGTGACTTCCTCCAACATAATTTCTACTTGAAAAGTAGAACTTTTGATTGATGGAAAGACTTCAAATAGGAAGAAATGAAATTATAGACCAGCCGCAGTGGCTCAGGCCTGTAATTCCAGTACTTTGGAAGGCCAAGCTAGGCCAATTGCTTGAGGTCAGGAGTTTGAGACCAGCCTGGCCAACATGGTGAAACCTCATCTCTACTAAAAATATAAAAAAACCAAGTTAGCTGGGCATGGTGGTGCACACCTGTAATTCCAGCTACTTGGGAGGCTGAGATAGAAAAATAACTTGAACTCGGGAGACAGAGGTGGCAGTGAGCTGAGATCACACCACTGCACTCCAGTCTGGGCAACAGAGCAATACTCCATCTCAAAAAAAAAAAAAAGAAAAAAAAAGTAAAAGAAAAGAAAAGAAAAGAAATTATAACAGTGAATGACTGCCACTGAAGTTCATATTTTTGAGCTAGGAATCTGGTTCTATGAAACTTACTTAGAAAATCCTCTAAAATAGCAAGAAATAAAGCAGAAAGTAATATGTAAATTGATGCTGGAACTTCAACGAAGACTCATTTGAAGGTAATATTCTATCTGGCTTTTGAGTGCTATACAAATCTATTTCCTTAGACATTTTTTTTCTCCTGATGTCTTCCAAAAATGTTTTAAATGTAATATTTGTTTTAAGATGAATTGCTAAAATTTATATTGCATCAAAGTTTGTTATATTCATTTAGACTTACATCCATATATACACACACACATATATATATATATATATATATATTTTTTTTTTTTTTTTGAGATAGAGTCTTGCTCTGTCGCCCAGGCTGGAGTGCAGTGGCATGATCTAGGCTCACTGCAACCTCCACCTCCTGAGTTCAAGCAATCCTCCTGCCTCAGCCTCCCGAGTAGCTGGGATTACAATTGCACACCACCGCGCCTGGCTAATTTTTGTAATTTTAGTAGAGATGGGGTTTTCCCCATGTTGACCAGGCTGGTCTCTCAAGTGATCCGCCCACCTCAACCTCCCAAAGTGCTGCGATTACAGGCGTGAGCCACTGTGCTCGGCCGACTTCTTTTAATGTTTATTATTAGCCCTATTTTAACTTCTTATAATGATTTAACATTGATTGCTTTCTTTGTAAATAAAATAACAGAATAAGTGATTACAGGCTCGTGCCTGTAATCACAGAACTTTGGGAGGCTGAGGTGGAAGGATCACTTGAAGTCAGGAGTTCGAGACCAGCCTGGCCAACACGGTGAAACCCCATTTCTACTAAAAATACAATAATCGGCTGGGCATGGTGGCACGCACCGTAGTCTCAGCTACTTGGGAGACTGAGGCAGGAGAATTGCTTGAACCCAGGAGGCGGAGGTTGCTGTGAGCCAAGATTGCACCACTGCACTCCAGCCTGGGTGACAGAGCCACGCCATCTCAAAAAAAAAAAAAAAAGTATACAGCATACTGAACATGTTAAATGGAAATAAATAACACCTAGAAATAGAGCAGAAAAACATACATCAAGGATTAAAAAAAAAAAAAAAAACGCAAACAACTTAATCTGGCAGTTGTATCAATGAAGATGTTAAAGTCCCCAACTATAACTGGATTTGTTTTTTTCTCCTTTTAGCTCTATCAGGTTTTGCTTCTTGTGTTTTCAGGCTCTGTTGCTTGTTGCACACACATTTAAGATATTATGTTTCCTGGTTAATTGACCCTTTTATCATTCAGTCCCTCTTTAGTGATTTTCTTTGTTCTAAAGTCTACTTTATCAAATTTAATGATGTCATGGTTAATGAGAGACCACATATGCTATGGTGATTTCATAAGATTATAAAGAACCAGAAAAACTCCTATCATCTACTATTTACTATGCTATACTTTTTGTTTTTGGAGTATACTCCTTCTACTTATAAAAAGAATTTAACATAAAACAGCGTCAGGCAGGGTCTTTAGGGGGTTTTCCAGAAGAAGGCATTGTTATCATAGAAGATGACATCTCCATGCCTGTTCCTACCCCTGAAGATCTTCCAGCAGTCCAAGATATGAAGGTAAAAGACAGTGATATTGATGACCTGACCCCATGTAGCCCTAGGCAAATGTGTGTGCTTGTGTCTTACTTTTTAACAAAAAAGATTAAAAAGTAAAATATAAAAATAAACATTTTAAAAATGGAAAAAAGCTTATAGAACAAGGATATAAAGAAGAAAACATTTTTGTACCGCTGTACAATGTGCTGGTGTTTTAAGCTAAGTGTTATTATAAAAGAGTTAAAAAATTAAAAAATTATGAAGTAAAAATGTATAGTGAGCTAAGGTTAATGTATTATTGAAGAAAAATATTTAAAAAATATATTTAGTGTAGCCTAAGTGCACAGTGATTATAACATCTACAGGAATGTATAGTAATGTTCTAGGCCTTTATATTCACTCACCACTCACTCACTGACTCACCCAGAGCCACTTCCAGTCCTGCTAGCTCCATTCATGGTAAGTACCCTATATAGGAGGACCATTTTTAAATCTTTTATGTCATAATTGTACTGTACCTTTTCTATATTCAGATATGTCTAGATACACAAACACCGTTGTGTTACGATTGCCTAGGGTATTCACTACAGCAACATGCTACAGGTTTGCCACCTAGGAGCAATAGGCTATACCATGTAGCCTACGTGTGCAGTAAGCTAAACCATCTAAGTTTGTGTAAATACATTCTATGAGGTTTCTACAATGATGCAATTGAGAAATGAAGCATGTCTCAGAATGTGTCCCTGTTGTTAAGCAACACATGATTGCAATTTTCTTTCTCTACATGTATTGAGCAGCATGTCAGATGGTGTTAAAATTTTTGCTATAACCATCAAATATGATGTAAGAAAAGCATGAAAAAGGTTAATCTGTTGTATTTATCCCTGTTTTTAGCCTATCCGATGCTTTTATATCTCTTCTGAATCTCTGGCCATTTTTTTGTTTTCATTTATTTTCCGTTTAGAGAACTTTCTTTCGCCATTCTTTATGAGTAAATTTGCTAGCAACAAATTCTCTTAGTTTTCCTTAATCTGGCAATGTTTTAACTGTCCATTCATTCCTGAATCATAGTTTTACTGAATATAGGATCTGAAATTGAAAAGTCTTTTCATTCAATACTTGAAAAATAATGTTATTTCATGATAGCTTTCGTGGTTTCAGACAAAATATCTCCTCTCATGCAAATTCATGTTCCCCTGTAGGTATGCGTTGTTTCTCTCCGGCTGCTTTCAATGTTTTTCTTCGCCTTTAGTTTTTAGAAATATGATTATGATATATCTTGACAGTGATTTTTTTGGATTTATCTTTTAGTGGTTTGCTTAACTTCTTGAAACTCTAGGTTTATGTCTTTTGCCAAATTTTGAAAGTTTTCAGCCATTTTTTTAAAAATATTTTTTCAGTTCTACTCTTTCTCTTCTCTCCTTAGACTCTGATGACGTGAATGTTACTTCTTTTGTTTATGTCACAACTGAAACACTGTTCATTTATTTTTATTCTTTATTCTTTCTGTCAGTCAGATTGGGTAAATTCTAATGATTTTTTTCGTTAAGAAAATTAACTCTATCCACTGTCATTTTCACTCTATTATTGAACACATTGATTGACATTTTATTTCAGTATTCTCTTTTTCAGTTGTATAGTTTAAATTTGTTATTTTCTAACTTAGGTTTCTTCACTGAGAGTACTTTTTCATTTTTTTGTTTGTTTTTGTTTTTTTGAGATGGAATCTTGCTCTGACGCTAGGCTGGAGTGCAGTGGCACGATCTTGGCTCACTGCAACCTCTGCCTCCTGGGTTCAAGCTATTATCCTGCCTCAGCCGCCTGAGTAGCTGGGACTACAGGCGCACGCCACCACGCCCAGCTAGCTTTTGTATTTTTAGTAGAGACAGGGTTTCACCATGTTGGCCAGGATGCTCTCGATCTCTTGACTTCATGATCCACCCACCTGGGCCTCCCAAAGTGCTGGGATTATAGGCGTGAGGCACCACGCCTGGCCTCATTTATTTTAAGAAAATTTGTAATTGCTTGTTGAAGCAGTTCCACAATGGCTACTTTAAAATACTCCTCAGATAATTCCAACATCTGATTCATGTTGTTGTTGATTGCCTTTTATAGGTTATGTTGTAAGTTTCTGGTTCTTAGTATGGCAAATAATTTTAGCTATAATCCTAGACATTCTATATATTGTGTTAAAAGTCTCCTTTATTTATTTATTTATTTATTTATTTATTTATTTATTTATTTATTTTGCAGGCAGTTCTCCTGTTGAGGTCCAGTGTGAAAGATAATTGGATGTGTATTTCACCTTTATTTTTGGACCACTGGGCAAAAGTGGGCACTAACTCAAACTCCTCTTTGGAGAAAGGTGGGGTGAAAATTCAACTTTCACCTAGACTCTGACAACAGCTTCCCAGAAAGGTGGGGCATTGACTCACACCACCTTATTGCCTCCAAGTAGATACAACAAATCAGTTCTCCACTGGGCCACACTGACATTAGGGAGTGGTGAAGCAGAGAGCTAGTTCCAACTACTTTGTTGCTGCAGAATGGCTAGCAAAATTTCAGCTCCCTGCTGGACCCTGATGACGCTGCTGGAGGAGAGTCGAGGAAAACAGAATGTCAAATAGCTGTACCTCTCACAACCTCTGATGACTTGACGCTAGTTGGGATGGGGGCTTAGATCCCCCTTGATCCCCTCCCCAACACCAGGGAAAGGGAAAAGCACAGAGTCATCAAGCCAATCTACTATGACCGTTCCATCTCGTTGATGCAGGGTAGAGGTAGAAGTTCATTTTTGCGCTGGACCCCACTGAAGACTACGGAACAGGTGGAGTGTTAAGTAGCTCTGCTTTACACTTCCTTGTTCAATCTTGTTGCAGCTGGGTGGGTGTGAAGGTTCAGCTCTCCAGTGGATTTCACTGACCTCGGGTGGGAGAAAGAGTGAAGTACTACTTGCATTGAATTGTACTACTTTGATCAGTCTCTCCGCTGGGTAGCACTGGAGCCACAGCTCACCATTAGACCACACAGACACTGAGGAGGCTTGGGAGCCCTGCCTGGTTCCCCTGAGAAGGGTATAAAAGATCATTTCCCTGTTTAACTTACCAATACCACTTACCAAGGGAATTGAAGAACCACCTGTTTCCATTAGGCACAGTAGGGAAGATTAACTCCTTGCTAGGCTCCACCCACACCACACAGATGGGGAATGGGAGCATACTTACTGCTTCAACATACTTCCTGCTTCTCAGGCCTGCTGAGACTACAGTGGTACTGGGAGATGGAAGTGGTGGTTTCTATTGGTGTTTGACTTGAGTAGGGTGAGTATAGCCAAAACGTTTTTCTATGAGGTCATCATTTCCTGTTTCTTTGGTTTAGGGGCAAAATATTTTCTTAGAGCTTTTCTTTGTGTTTGTTGGTAGATGCAGATGGGGGCTTCTGCAGAACTCCATCTGGGATATATGAGAAGTACTACGGATACCCAGGGAACTCACCACAATGTCCTTCCTTATATTTTGATGTCCTTAGGCAGCCCACTTTCTTTACATCTTTCAGAAATTTCCTATGCTTGTTTGTTATTTATACCCGGAGTTATTTTAGTTGAAAAAGAGAAGACCTGTGAGGCATATGGCTACTCCCTTTTGCTGGCAAACCTAGAACATTTTACTTATATTATCAAAATCTAAAGTTAATCGATATATTATCCTGGTCCCAAACACTGCAAGTACATAGAACACTTTAATTGTGATCATTTTATTCTCGGTTCTTTATTTTATTGGTTTAAAAATATTAAACCTATTTGTTATCTCTGTCTTATAACTCTAACATCTAAACATTTTTGAAGTTATAAAACCATTGTTGTTGGTTATTGCTGGCCTGTCACTCATCATTGCTTCCAAGTGTGTGCACATGTGCCTGTGTGTGTATTCAGAAATTAAGAGCTCTTTCCTCATTTAGAGAAAAATGTTAACAACACTCATTTCTGAGTGATGAAGTTACAGATAGTTTTATTCTACCTTTCTATACATTTTATTGTTTCTAAATTTCTTACAATAAGCATGGAATATTTGTATAGTCCCATAAAATCATAAATTTTTTTCTTCTCTTTTCAAAGCTTACATTTCTCACTAGAAAACTAAACTTATTGAATATACCAGATATCTACTCAATAAATTAACAATCATTTTAATTAAATAAATCATTAACTTTGATAATAAATCTGTCTATGAAAGTATGATTAATTAATTTTCTAATTTTTAACTTGTTGTGATCATTACCATGTGCTTTCCTTGGTGAAGATGTCTATAATGAACAAGCATGTAAATATTTTTTGCTCCCATAATTGTAGCCAAATCAGGAAAGCTAATATTAATAAAAGAAGTGTTAGCCTGGCCAACATGGTGAAACCCCATCTATACTAAAAATGCAAAAATTAGCTGGGCATGGTGACGGGTGCCTGTAATCCCAGCTACTCGGGAGGCTGAGGTGGGAGAATTGCTTGAACCCAGGAGGCAGAGGTTGGAGTGAGCCGAGATTGTGCCACTGCACTCCAGCCTGGGCAACAAGTGAGATCCCATCTCAAAAAGCAACAACAACAGCAACAGCAACAACAACAAAGAAGTGCTTAATTTACACTGTATTTGGAAAAGGAGACTGGATCTGGCTGGTTAGTCCTGTGTCAGAAGATGAAGAGGACTATAAACAGAAATGCAGGAGAGGTTTGGGGGAGGAACAACACAGGGTACTGATGAGAAGGTAATGAGAATCCTTAGGGTAATTACTGGTAGAAAATGTTAGAAACACTGTGGTGGCATTATATAGCCAGGCAGAAAAGTGTTGTTTCTTTAGAAATCCCCAGGGAGTGAGATTCTTCTATATCTTTCAATATTATATTTTGTAGTCTAACACCCTAATTAGTTTTTACCAAATTCCTGTAGAGTAAATATGGATTACACATTAGTCATCAACTCAAATGCCTCTGCCTTAGTTGGTCAGTCAACAGCATGTGAACCTAAGGCAGCTTTTTTGATCTTTGCTTTTCTGCCCCTCTCCTAGTCAGCACTTAGACTGACATGTTGAGTTGATGGCTCTCTTGCTTTTTCCTCATCTTTCTATAGCATGGTATTAAACCCTAAGTGTTTCTGATGTATTTATTTTCCTTGACTCTGTTGGAAGATGGATGGTGCCATTCCTTTTCTTTCTTTCTTTTCCTCACACCATCATATCTTTAACCAAATTTTTCAAACTTGAAAATTAATTAGAATTCCTTCAAAGTAGCTAGACAGGGCAATATAATCTGAGAATATATGTGAAATACCTTACAGGGCCTGGCATTTAGTAGATGCTCAAAAAGTGTCCCAAATTGTCTCCTGTTTAAATTTCTAGAAAGCTAAAATATCTTCTATGTTAATTGTTTTCTAATTCAACAAATATTTATTGAGCACCTATATTGTATGTACAGCTTATATTCTGTTCATTACTTTTTCTCTCTAAAATAGCAGGCTAGACATGTATCATTACCCACCATAAAGATGTCTGATGCTCTCACACATGTATCTATTGTGCATAAAATGAAACAGTGTGGCATACGATAATGAGCACTTGTCTTGGAAGACCATGTATTATCCCGGCTTCTCCACTTTCTAGCTGAATTACCATAAACCAATTACTTATTCCGTTAGCAGCTCAGTTAGCTCATGTACAAAAACATGGAGTCAATGATACAGACATTGATTATCTTACAGGATTGTTACACATAACAATCTATCAATCTATGAAACATTTAAAAATATGTGTAAAAACTTTCAAGTGTTACACAAATATGTTATATATCTAAATGTTAGCTACCCACTTATATTTTATTCTGAGATCAATGTTCTTTGTAAGCATTCCACAAAATATTTATATATGTACAATAAGTGTAAATGCATATGTTTTTATAGGTGAAGAACTTTAGTCAACTAAATGAGGCAGGTGGAGAAACTGAGAATAGAATTTCAGTCTTCTCAATTTGATAATTTTTTGCAGTAGACATGTCATTCTTTCTACTTGTTTTTGAAAACTGTAAATATCAATGAAAATGCCTTAATGAATAGTGGAATAAAAATTACAAGTTATAGAATGTATAGTTTACAAAACTAAACACATCTCTAACAGTGTACCTATCAGTTAGGAGTTCAGCAGTGAAAAAGCTTAATTAAAACTGTGATTAAATATAGTTCAGTACAGAATCTTGCACCCTTCTCAGATACTAGGGTACAGATGATAAAAAATAAAGGGTTCTTTTCTCTCTTAAATTCAATCATTAAACAATTTAGATGAACTCACTTCAATTTGGAAGTCTCAAAAACCTAATGCAGCTGAATAATCTATCAAACAATTTAAGACATCTATTATCATAAGTGATATCTATGTAATGAAGAGATCAAAATCATCCTCTGGTAGTTATCTCTCTGAGACCAGATCCACATAAGACAAAGCTAACTGGCAAAGTAAAAGCCAAGAAAATGATTGTGGTTCGTGGATGTTCTATCCACGATATTCTCTTTTAGATTAATCTCATTGTCAAACCACAATACAGTAGCTGCTTGGGTTACAATGAATTTTGGTTACGCCACTTTGAATCACACTCTAATTGTCACAGAAAATGAAAACAATGAAAAAAAATGCCTGTATTCATTTCAAATACATTCATGAGCCATGGAGCCAGTACATTATTTTTCTGAGCATATTCCAAAAGATGTCAGGTCTTTTCAAATCTAGCCATCTCTTTTGTCAATAAGGCTGCTTAAGAAATGAGATTTTGATTCAAATTCAGTATCAAAATATCAAGCCCAAAACAATAATCTCAAACATTACCTCTGCATTACCTCTAACTCAATATGCAGAAAACACTTACCCTCTGACATTTCAAAGTAATAAATCAGCACCATCTGTCCCCAGGCTTTGCTGTTTCTTTTCCTCCTTACACTGCTCAAGGGCATTCATCATGTTTCTTCCATTAGCACACACCATAAAGATGTGTTGTTCTGACACCTGTATATCAGCCAAAGTTACACTCTAGGGATGCCAAAATACCTTATCATATTGTCATGAACACCATCCCTCCCTTTTTTTTCCATTGAAAAGCTCTTTGGCTCTCTGGAGAAAAATGGCTCTACATAAATTTGTCATTATTGGTTGCATTTTGTTTGAGAAGAATCCAATGTCAGTTACATTACAGCTTGATGTTAGAGTGATTTCTAACGCCGGATAGTGAGAGCGAGAATGGGGTAATGCAATCCTGTCTTCAAATATGACAATAACTGAAATTACAATTAATTTGAGATCATCTGGACATACGGTATATATAGCACAGATTAGTTTTGTACTTCACAGAAAAATCTGTTATGATACACAGATTTAACAATTGTGATTCTACTAATCACAAATGACCTTGAAAATCCATGCTATGTGATGATTTATATTTTATAATCACATTCCCTATCACTGCATTAGCAGAGGGAGTTAACTTAGCTTGCAGCCTTATGTTTCTTTAGACGTTTTTCTGCCTCCTGTAACACTCCAGAGGTGACACAAACCTTATTTCTCCTAGAAAGTTCTTCCTCCCCAAATGTGATATAATTGAAAAAAAAAGAGATGAAAAATGACAATATACAAGATTTTAATGTATATATATATTCCTGTACATATATTAAGAACCTACAGTACTTCTTTATAGGAAGACTAGGGATGGTTTTATGGAAGGGGAGGTTGCAAATTGGGAGTGCCTAATACTTATGAACCTTCATTTGTTATCCCATATTTAATCTTCCCAATGGTTTTGTTTTATGGGAAGAAACAGCCTCGGTGAAGTTGAACAGTTGAGTAACTTTTCTGAGCCTCATATTCTCCATTTGGAGAAAAAGGTTAGATACCTTTAAAACAACTAATAATCATGGCTGTCTATAATTCTTACTTATTCCTACTTTACCTTTTTTCAGGATCTGCCACACCTCAGACTTCAGACTATACAGAGGTTGTTGTGTATGTGCATGCATGCATGCGTGTGTGTGTGTGTGTGTGTGTATAGATGTGTAGGTTGGGTGTTTAAATTGAGAAGGGGAAGGGTATAATGAGACTCATGAATCATACTCCTTGTCCACTTCTAACTTTGGTGCTTTAGTTCATAAACAGGACTTCAGTAATCCCAAACACTAGCTTTACTGCCTGGAATATGAGTTCCCCAGTGCCTAGGCCTCTTGCCAATGAATTTGTTGCCCACAGGTGCTTCCAAAATACCTAAAGAAAAAAAAATGCTATTGTCGGCCTGAATTCCCACTACTTATTTGTTTGTTGTGTGCTTTCCATGCTGGCCCAATTTTCAGATTTCAGATCTTCCTTTGGATTCATGATCCCGTGTACTCACGTGAAAGTAACCAAATCCTAATATTATTTTGTTGTTTGGATCTATTTTCCATATCCTACACTTTTACCTCAACTTTTCCTAGTTTGATCTTGTTTAACCAGAGTCTGACTCCCAACTTTCACAGAATTTGTGGTCAAAGTGTACATTTTTCTGATCTTAATATTGATTGATGCATGTATAAGTATGTTGTTAAAAGAAAAATAAAATCCTCCTCAATGTTTGCCCTACTTTATCTTCTTTATTACATATCCTAAGAGATCTGGTCATTAGGAATTATTCTGTTTGAGTTGGAACTGTAGAAATCTATGAGTCATTTCATTCATGCTTGGTAGATCTTCACATTAGAAACACAAAAGATCAAGTAAAGTAAAAAAGAAAATGTACTATGCTATTATTTTTTTTTAAATACACAAGCAGAAAATCAACTATTTTCCTTTCTTTGAGTATATTTTTAAGACATTTTCAAGGCTAAAACACAGTTATTAGGTTTGAATTTTTTGATTTGGTTAAAAGTGGAATAGTATAAATGGATGAGCTTATTTCTAACAGATCATTTTACTCTTATAAGTTTAATGTTAAATATTTACATTTTGAAAATAAAAATTTGTCAGGCAACTTAGAGAAGTACATGGCACCTCTATCGTAAAATGCGTAATGTGACCATTTAATTTATATGACCGTCTGTAGTGCTTATTCAATGTGATTGAAAATTTTAATTGAGAAGTTACAGTAAAAATGTATTTTGGAAGAAAATGAATTATAGAGACATAAAAATATGATAATAAAGGTAACAGCATTAAGTATATCTAAGAGCATTATCTTTACCTGTGACTGCATTTTTTTCTGGAAAACAAATGTTAAAACTCTTATGAGAATTGTGTGCAAAATTAAAAAACAAAAAGTATTTTAAATAATACCTGCATTTTTTTCTTTAGGGTTTTACACAATCATTTTGTCTCATTATTCCTTGTTTGTGTGAACCCCTGAAGCAAAACTGCACGTATTATTGAAAATGGCTACCCGAAATCCCTGACAGATCAACATCCTTCTTGCAGTTTCTGCCTCACCCTTATTTAACTAGCAGTGACAGCAGCATTTATCTTTTCCTAGTCTGTAGGAACGCAAGCATTGTTATCCACAATGTTTTTATTTAAACTGTTATTTTAAAAATCTTTGTCATAGTCAGTATCTTTTGTGCTACCAATGAGGAAGACTATTTTCTTTTAGATCAAAGAGTACTTACAGTAATCTTCTATGAAAATGGAAAAGCAAAATCAATTATATAATGTTAGAACATATTTTTCTATTCTATTTCAACTTTTAAAATTGATCAAAATTATAGCAAGAAATCATTCTTTCGGGTTTGAATAGATTCGTTGGAAACATGCACACACACACATACACACATCCTATGACTTTTTTTTTAAAGTGAATTTGAGTCTTTTCATATATACTATGTGGGTTTAGGCAGTTGCTCATATCAAATACATAAAATGTATTGCTTTTTAATGAAATTATATTATGAGTGTTGGCATCATAAATTTTCCACTACTTTTTCTATAACCAAATAAAGTGTGTTTGTTTTAAAAAGTACTCTTAGTTTATCAGTGCTGTTGTCAAAAAGAAAACATATTCTCAGGAAGAATATGGATGTTGACATTTTTGGATTCCATTTTCTCTAAATAGGCTCTTTCTGAAAAAGATTGCATTCAAAGGCTGTCTTTCAAAACAGTTTTATTTCTCTTTGAAGTGAGAATTTTCTGTTCATACATTTGAATTTTTAAAAGCAGTCTAGAAGCAAAAGATGCCACCCCAAATCAGTGACGCAACACTTACTTACTTGGAAATTTAGAGTCAACCATAGAACTCTATAATTAATATATTTTGCAACTTTCCTTCAAATACTGTACAGAGTGGCGTTACAAAAAACAACTCCTTTGAAAATTCATAGTCGAGATTAAGAGCAGAATAATTTTTTGGTTCTTGTGAGCAGAATTAGAGAAAAGGAAAAACACTTTTATAAAATTGTTTTTCTAAAAATAACATATTCTGATCAAATAGGCCTGACCTTTTGTTCATAACGACAAAGGGCATGACATTCTTGATATCCGTTCAATTTCACAACTCTAGTACAGGGTTTACTTTAAATTTTCTTGCTCAAATGTTTCCAAAATAGTGGTCGCAAGTATTCTGCTTTTGTTTTGCTGTTTGTTCATCTTTTTCTGGTGAATCTGCCTGGGAAATTAATTTTTACACATGTGTGTTTCAAGAGGAAATTAAGAGCAACTTAATGACTTTCTAAGGAAATAGAGAAAAAAATACAGATGACAGATCTGTTAATGCTTTCACAATCTCTTTGGTGTTTATTTTTGCCAACATAAGAATGTAAACCAAAGAAAAAAATGATAAGTATTAAATTAAATATAGTCAAAACATGTTAGAGGAAAATAAATGTGAAAAATAAACACTTCTCAACTTTTTTCAGTTTTTCTATATGGCATCACTATTGCATACCAGATAATAATGGAAGTCAGGTCTCTTGAAAAGTGGCTCTTTCAGGGCCTATAAGGCAAGTACATGTAACTGCTGACAAAGTTGCTATTTAGAAAGTTCAATCTCACCTTGAGTGGATAGTGTTTATTATTTTGCCTTTTCTACTAACTCCTTGTGCAGCTTTATGGCCATTTTCTTTCTCTACCTGTGAGTTTATACCTTTATAAAATCTAGTACCCTCCTCTCAGATATTTTAACAAGTGTGATGCTTGTGAAATGCTTGGAAAGTTGTGAAAGCGACTATCTGGTTAGAACACATAATAATCAGCATCTTTCTGCCTTAAGTAAACAAATACTTAGTCAAAATTGTAGTAAATAAGTTCTTCTTTGATTGTGGCAGTATCACCTGAAGCAGGGGTCAGCAAGCTACAGCCCACAGGCCAAATCCACCCAGCCACCAGTTCTTGTGAATGAAGGTTTATTAGAACACAGTCATGCTTATTTGCTTATATATTGTCTATGGCTGCTTTCATATTATAACAATACAGTTGAGTATAGATGCTCCTAACCTTACAATGAGGTTACATCCTAAATAAACCTATAGTAAATTGAAAATATCATAAGGCAAAAATGCATTTAATGTATCTAACATTGCAAACACTATGACTTAGTCTAGCCTAACTTAACATGTTCAGAGTACTTACATTAGCGTACAGTTGGGCCAATTCATCTAACACGAAGCATATTTTGCAATAAGGTATTGAATATCTCATGTAATTTATTGAACACTGTACTGGAAGTGAAAAACAGAATGGCTGCATGGCTACTAGAAGTGTTGTTTCTACTTAATGTGTATCAGTGTTGCACCATTATAAAGTCAAAACATTGCAAGTTGAACCATTGTAAGCTGGTAAGCATTTTTAGTTGCAACAGAGACCATAAGAAATATAAGTATGGGCTGGGTTCAGTGGCTCACGCCTGTAATCCCAGCACTTTGGGAGGCCAAGGCAGGCAGATCATGAGGTCAGGAGTCTGAGACCAGCCTGGCCAACATAGTGAAACTCTGTCTCTACTAAAAATACAAAAATTAGCAGGACATGGCGGCATACACCTATACTCCCAGCTACTTGGGAGGCTTAGGCAGGAGAATTGCTTGAACTTGGGAGGTGGAAGTTGCAGTGAGCCGAGATCAGGCCACTACACTTCAGCCTGGGCAATAGAGCGAGACTCCATCTCAAAACAAAAAAAAAAAGAAAGAAAGAAATACAGGTATGACATTATCAGAAAACCAGAATTTGAAGCAAAAGGTATCAAAAGGCCAGAGAGAATATTTCATACTGAAAAAGAATAGTCCATCACAAATACAAAAGTCATGAAAGTTTATTACCTATTTATGTAGTTTCAAAAAATGTAAACAAAAACTGACAGTTTTCAAGGAGAAATGGATAAATCTGCAATCGCAATGATAATTTAATATATTTCACTAAGTTTATAGACCAAATGTATTAGAAAAGTGAGAAAGAATATAGAGAATTTGAATTTTATAATTAACAAACTAAGTTTAATATACATATATTACAAACACATGTATTTGTACCTGCAGAAGAAGAATGCAAATTATTTTCAAATATTTTTCAAAAACTGACCATATATACTAAGCCTCAAGAAAAAAATCTAAACAAATTAAAAAATCAAAATCTTATAGGACCCATTATACTTACTGACTAGTAAAAATAAAATTAGAAACTAATAACCAAAATGCAGTAAGACAAAACCAAAAAAAACCCTATACACCTAAAAATTTAAAAATACACATTGGAATACATCTTGGGTTAAAAAAGGAAATAGAAATTAATATTATAATTTATTTAGAATGGAATGACACCTCATATCAAACTGCTACAATGTGACCAAAAGGAGACTTAGAGAAATATATATATGTGTGTGTATATATATATGTGTGTGTGTGTGTGTATATATTTATATATATGTATACTTTCAATGAATTTATTAGATAAGAAAAGCACAGAATAAATTTTAAAAACCCCTTTTGATTCAGGAAGCTGAAAGGATCACAAAGTAAATTCTGTTAAAGAAAGAAATTAATAACAGGTTCCAAGATGGCCGAATAGGAATAGCTCCAGTCTGCAGCTCCCAGCATGAGTGACACAGAGGACAGGTGATTTCTGCATTTCCAGCTGAGCTTTGAAGAGAGTAGTGCTTCTCCCAGCATGGAGTTTGAGATCTGAGAATGGACACACTGCCTCCTCAAGTGGGTTCCTGACCCCTAAGTAGCCTAACTGGGAGACACCTCTCAGTAGGGGCCAAGTGACACCTCATATAGCTGGGTGCCCCTCTGAGACGAAGCTTCCAGAGGGAGGAAGCTGGATGGAAAATAACTTTGATGAGCTGAGAGAAGAAGGCTTCAAACGACTGGTAATAACAAACTTCTCCGAGCTGAAGGAGGATGTTCAAATCCATCGCAAAGAAGCTAAAAACCTTGAAAAAAGATTAGACGAATGGCTAACTAGAATAGTCTAGAGAAGTCCTTAAATATCCTGATGGAGCTGAAAACCATGGCACGAGACCTACGTGATGCATGCACAAGCTTCAGTAGCCGATTCGATCAAGTGGAAGAAAGGATATCAGTGACTGAAGATCAAATGAATGAAATGAAGTGAGAAGAGAAGTTTAGAGAAAAAAGAGTAAAAAGAAATGAAGAAAGCCTCCAAGAAATATGGGACTATGTGAAAAGACCAAATCTACATTTGAATGGTGTGTCTGAAAGTGACGGGGAGAATGGAACCAAGTTGGAAAACACTCTTAAGGATATTATCCAGGAGAACTTCCCTAAGCTAGTGAGGCAGGCCAACTTTAACATTCAGGAAATACAGAGAATGCCACAGAGATACTCCTTGAGAAGAGCGACTCCAAGACACATAATTGTCAGATTCACCAAAGTTGAAATGAAGGAAAAAATGTTAAGGCAGCCAGAGAGAAAGGTCGAGTTACCCACAAAGGGAAGCCCATCAGACTAACAGCAGATCTCTCAGCAGAAACTCTACAAGCCAGAAGAGAGTGGGGGCCAGTATTCAACATTCATAAAGAAAATAATTTTCAACCCAGAATTTCATATCCAGCCAAACTAAGCTTCATAAGTGAAGGAGAAATAAAAGCCTTTACAGACAAGCAAATACTGAGAGATTTTGTTACCACCAGGCCTGCAGTAAAAGAGCTCCTGAAGGAAGCACTAAACATGGAAAGGAACAACCGGTGCCAGCCACTGCATAAACGTGCCAAATTGTAAAGACCATAGATGCCAGGAAGAAACTACATCAACTAATTAGCAAAATAACCAGCTAACATTATAATGACAGGATCAAATTCACACATAACAATTTTAACCCTAAATGTAAATAGACTAAATGGTCCAATTAAAAGACACAGACTGGCAAATTGGATAAAGAGTCGAGACCCATCAGTGTGCTCTATTCAGGAGACCCATCTCAGGTGCAGAGACACATATAGGCTCAAAATAAAGGGATGGAGGAAGATCTACCAAGCAAATGGAAAACAAAAAAAAAAAGGCAGGGGTTGCAATCCTAGTCTCTGTTAAAACAAACTTTAAACCAACAAAGATCAAACGAGAAAAAGAAGGCCATTACATAATAGTAAAAGGATCAATTCAACAAGAAGAGCTAAC